>NC_056739.1:1365890706-1366018206 GCF_019279795.1 Protopterus annectens
CCTTCATCCTGTGGACAGATAAGAATGCCCCTTCTATTCCTTGAGAGGGAGGTTAAAACAATGGGTCAGCAATGTCACCCAGTGGGGAACAGAATGTGTTTTTTTCTTGGTACATGCTAGTCTTGATTTACCAGCTGGTAGTATCAGCTACATACACACCTGCCTGATGGCTCCTGTAGAGCACAGGACACCAGCTGTGCTTCATTTACATGTTTTTGGTGAGAACACCACCTTCTGTGCACAGGATTCCATCTGCACTTCATTTACATAATTCTTGGTGAGCCTGGCCCCTTCTGTGCACAGGATAACAAGCTGCACTTCATTTATTCTTGGTGAGCCCCCCCCCACACACACACTTCTGTGCACAGGATATGAGCTGCTCTTCATTTATATGTTTTTTGTGACCTCACCTTCAGTGTAGAGGATACAAGCTGCACTTCATTAATATATTTCTTGGTGAGCCCCCCCCCCCATTCTGTGCACAAGGTACCAGCTGCGCTTTAATCATATGTTTTTTTTTTTTTTTTTGTGAGTCTCCACTTCTGCACACAAGATACCATCTGCACTTCATTTGTGTGTTTCTTGGTGAGCCTCCCACTTCTGTGCACAGGATGGCAGGGCACTTCTTCCATGTGTTTCTTAGTAATCCCCCTCCCCCACTTAGCTGCACTTCATTTATGTTTCTTGGTAAGCCCCCCCCACCATTTCTGTGCAGAGGATAAGAGTTGCTCTTTATTTATATGTTTTTGATGACCCCCCCTTCTGTGCACAAGATATCAGCTGCATGTATATGTTTCTTGATGAGCCCCCCCTTCTGTACACAAGATACCAGAGGAACTTCATTTGTATGTTTCTTAGTGAGCCCCCCAACTTCTGCACACAGGATACCAGGGGCACTTTATTTGTGTGCTTCTTAGTGAGCCCCCTCTTCTTTGCACAGGATACCAGCTGCTCTTCATTTTTGTGTTTCTTAGTGAGCTGTCTCTTCTGTGCACAGGATACCAGGGACGCTCCTTCTATATGTTTCTTTGTGACCCCCACTTCTGTGCACAAGACACCAGCTGCACTTTATTTATATGTTCCTTGGTGAGCCTCCGCCCCCACCTTCTGGTCAGAGTATACCAGCTGTACTTCATTTACATGTTTCTTGGTGAACCCACCCCCATTTCTGTGAACAAAATACAAGCTGCTCTTCATTTATATGTTTTTGGTGGACCCCCCTTCTGTGCAGAGGATACCATCTGCACTTGATTTATTGGTGAGGCTCCCTTCTGTGAAGAAGATATCAGCTGCTCTTCATTTATGTGTTTCTTGGTGACCCACCCTTCTGTACAAAGGATACCAGCTGCACTTCATTTGTATTTTTCTTGGTGAGCCCCCCCAATCTGTGTATAGTATAATAGCTACACTTCATTTGTGTGTTTCTTGGGGAGCTCCCCCCTCCTATGCAAAGGAATCCAGCTGTTCTGCATTTACATGTTTCTTTAGTGACCCACCTTCTGTGCACAAGATTCCAGCTGCACTTCATTTATATGTTTCTTGCTGTGGCCCTCCATTTCTGTGCACAGCATACAAGCTGCTCTTCATTTATATGTTTTTGGTGCCCCCCCTTTCTGTGCACAGGGCATTAGCTGCACGTCATTTATATGTTTCTTGTTTTGCTACCCCATCTGTGCATAGGATACTAGCTTCACCTCATTTATAAATTTCTTGGTGATGCCCCCCAAATCTGTGCACATGATACTAGCTGTACTTCATTTATATGTTTCTTGGTGTCTCCTTCTGTGCTTAGGATACCAGCTCTACTTCATTTATACGTTTCTTGGTGACAACCCCACACACACACCTTCTGTTCACAAGATACCAGCTTCACCTCATTTATATATTTCTTGGTGATGCCCCCCCCCCCACTTCTGTCCATATGATACCAGCTGCTCTTCATTTATGTGTTTCTTGTTAGTAAAATCCATTTTTTCCTACAGACAATATGAAGGGGGTCGGAGTCTGTGTTATTGTTTCTGAGGGATTACAATGTGTTCCTGATTGCAACTCTGTTAAGGAGAGGTGGTCAATAAGGCAAGTTTTCTATTTTATATACAAGCATGCTATGATGGGCAGTAGCTTTGCTCTCTTGCAAATGGTGGCACTATTTTAACAGCATGCAGTAGAGTACAGCATTCTGATGCATAAACAAATTAATTGTTGTGTGCTATAAAAAGTAAAATGATTTGTGTAAAATCACTATTTGCTTTTTAAACTATCTTGTGCTCCTCCTTTCCAATTCATGTCATTCTTTTATGATAAGGTACCTTAGGGTCGTCACTGGAAAATGCATGAGTATAGTCTGTGGTACAAGAAGATGATATCCATAGAAATGCTAGATTTTGAAAGTTTTTCTCTTTCCCAAACTTGAGTTAATATTTTCTGTGTGGCACTGACATCACTCTATTGACAGGCACTGAAAAGCTGACAGTATTTCTGATTGATCTTACAATACTTATTGAATTTTATACATATATATATATATATATATATATATATATATATATACCACCTGAACTCAAACTTCAGAGCTATGAACCTTATGAAGATGGAATAAGTAATGAATTCAACTGGCTTGGCTGATGCAATGCAATATCCTGCAGTCTAACATTGTGCTTGATAGATTTGTGTGTGTGTGTGTGTGTGTGTGTGTGTGTGTGTGTGTGTGTGTGTGTGTGTGTGTGTGTGTGTGTGTGTGTGTGTGTGTGTGTCTGTGTGTGTGTGTAAACATTATATAAATTAACAGTCAGATCCATTGCCTTGAAAACTCATTTCACTGAAGATTCAATGAAATGATGGGAACCTATATATATCATATTTATCTATCTATCTATTTATGTATCTCTCTCTCTCTCTCTGTATATATATATATATATATATATATATATATATATATATATATATATATATACACACACACACACACACACACACACACACACACACACACACACACACACACACACACACACACACACACACACATACACACACACGAGTATAGGGATATAATATTTAGTCAAACCAGGGTTTAGTGACCTGCAGCTCATTGAAACCCAAGATAACACATGCTTTAACATGTGCCAAAATAGGGGTACATATTCCACTTTCCCCAACTTAAAGATAGTCCCCCAGATTCTGAAAGCCTTGCACGGAGTGCAGGATTAGTGCAAGAGCATCAGCAGGCAATATGTCTGACATGCAATCCAGGAATAACCTGTAGGGGCGTGCACAAGCGCTCCTGCACTAGTCCTGCACAGACTCAGCCCCTGTATGCAAATGACTCCATTTGCAGGAGAAATCCATGCAAATTAGGTGAATTTGTGATCTATGAAGCTGGAAACCAGCCGTGCAGGACTAGTGTAATCTATAGAAATGTACTCCGCCAGTAACAGAGTACATATCTGCAAATTCCAGAAAGGAGCCATGACAGCTCCAAATAAAGGGTGCATATCATTTAGAAAGCATGCCAGTGGCCAATTATAAGGCCATTGGGATGGAAAACAGTTGAAAAAAAAAATCAACTTTTATGTTGTTTTAGCCAATCTCGGCTGTTTAAGCATAGGGCAGTGGCGCGCAAATGGGATCGGGGGGAAAATAAGAAAATAAACCTAAAATAAACATTCTAACTAAAATCGCTATTCTGCCATTATAGCCAATGGCAGGCAGAATACAACATGGCCAGTGAATAGTGGTTGCTAATGGGGGAGGCTCAGTTTGAGACATGTAACTATGCATTAGCAGGCAATCCTATGCAAATGAGGGGAATGATAGTGAATCCCAGATTTCCCCTGCATGCTAGTCAGCTCCCAACAGTGTAAGAGCAGGAATAGCTTGGTGCAAGCCTAGGAGTTTGCTGACATCATAGGGGGTGTGTCAGGCATACTGTAAGCGGATTGGAGCCCTGTGACTCAGGTTTGCTCCTAGCTTAGCACAGCAAGGCAAGGGAGTGTGTCTGAGGCCACCTAGCACTCTTTACATTGCCTAAGTGGGTGTGCACAGGGGGTTTTAAAGGAAAAAAAATAAATAAATCAGGAAATAGCAGCTCTGTGCACATTTGAGCACTGTGTTTGCGCGGTGCGCCCCCGGGCTTAAACAGGAAGGCAATGGGGAAAGAAAACAGCAGTAGGAAGGTAATCTAAGAGAACTAGCATAGCTGGCAGGTGAGATGTATCAGAATCAGCCAATTACACAGGCAGCAGGTCAGGCCAGCCCAGAAGGCAACCATAAACTATGCAAACACCTTCCCCTCTTTTTTTCCCATACTCTACATCACCGGTGTATACAAGCAAGGAACATTTAACAGACAAAACAAGAAAATGATAGGGGCTGCAGCAGTCATCATACAACAACATGTGGAAGAGGCTGAGGGTGGTGAGAATATGAATGCTGTCGACCAACCCACAATGAAGAGACAGAGAAGAGTGCACAGACCCAGGATAACCTACCAGTGGCTACATGAGCTGGAGATAGTGGAGTGCTATAGGGTGGACAGGGACCTCCTACAGCAAATTTTTGAGCTGTGCCAGCCACACCTGACACACCAAACTGACAGAGGGGAACCCATCCCAGTTGATACCAAGGTATGTGTAGGCCTAGGAATACTAGCCACAGGTACCTCCCAAAGCTCAACTGGGGATATCATGGGGATCTCACAGGCATCAGCATCCAGAGTATTCCACTAGTTCCTGGATACCATGTCAGCAAATGCTGGTGGGCATGTATATTTCTTCATAACCAGTGAGGTGTTGGCCAGCAATATGCGTCTCTTCCACCAAATAGCAGAATACCCTGAGATGGTGGGTGCTATAGACTGCACGCACATATGCATCAAAGCACCACCCAGTGATCAGGGTAGGGTCTACATCAACCGCAAGGGCCTCCTCTCCATTAACTGCCAGGTCATGTGCAATGCCCAGGGCATTATAATGAATGTGTGTGCTGGCTGCCCAGGAAGCTATCACGATTCCCACATCTGGCATCTGACGCAGCTGTACCAGAGATTTTCCGATGGGGACATCCCTTACGGTCACCTAGTGGGGGATGCTGGTTAGACACTGGAGCCGTGGCTGATGACACCCATCTGAAATGCACACACACCAGAACAAGAACACCATAATGAGGCACACCCACAGACCAGACTTATAATAGACCATGTGTTTGGGATGCTCAAGTCATGGTTCCAGTGCTTGGACACATTTGGTGGAGCCTTGCTGTACTCACCAGCTACATGTACTCAAATTGTTATGGTATGTGCCATGCTACACAATATGATCCTGCAGAAACAGCTGCAGAAGGAACAGGATGGGGCAAGGCCACACAGCCCTCCACCAATGCCAAGGCCTGCACTGACACAGAGTGACTTGGAGGAGGAACAACCTGAGCCTGCTCCAGTAGGCAGATGGAGGCATGCCCAGTATGCCCTGGCCTTGGCAAAGAGGCAATGCATAGCACATACACTGACACAGTAGGGACCCAGGGAATGACATCTCTTTCTGACTCACACATACAGTACAAGGGATGCCAAACATGACACTACCTGTGCTCAACCATGTATAGGGAGTGTATTATGTGCATACGGCATAGGCAGCCCTCCAGCACCATCCTCAATACTGGCACACCCACAAGGTAAGTCAATCAACCTACCAGTTGCTGAATGGAGTAGAATCTGTCATTACCTGTATCTATGGTATGGATGTGAGCATGCAAGGGAATCGGGTGGCTGAATGGTATTCCAGCAGATAGTAGACACCCATAGTGGCAGTGACATCTGTAACAAATACTAGAGTCACTATAGTAGGCAGTGCTGCACAGGGTGACAAAACCCACTGCAGGAAATGTGCATGTCCATATGACGCACACATGCCAGTCAGGGAGTTTCACATACCCAACAACAGTCTCAGCCAGCAGGAAAGGTGTAGACAAACACAAACAGAGGCTGTGCTATGGCCTCTGAATGATGCCTATGGGTAACCTCCCCCAAAGGCCTACACAGACAGATTACAGCAGATCAGGCAGTGGGATGTTACTTCTGAAGGGTAGGAAGTCAAACACTAATATATAGGTCAACCAAAGCTAAGACCTGTAGTACACTGATATGCCTCTAGTCAGCATGATAGGTTAGAGTACAGAATGAAATGGAGTGCCTGACATACCTTTACAGTCATAGCAAATGTGTACAAGTGCCAGGTGTGCCCCCCCATCCTATGTAGACATGTAGAAACAGTAAGGTGTGCCCCCCAATCATGTGTAAAAATATAGAAACAGTCAGGTGTGTCCTCCCCAATCCTGTGTAGAAATGTAGTAACAGTCAAGTGTGCCCCCCCCAATACTGAGTATAAATTTAAAAACAGTCAGGTGTGTCCCCCACAACCCTATGTAGAAATGTAGTAACAGTCAGATGTGCCCCTACCCCCAGTCGAACATAGAAATGTAGTAACAGTCAAGTGTGCCCCCCAATCCTGAGTAGAAATGTAGAAAGAGTCAGGTGTGTCCACCCACAATCATATGTAGAAATGTAGTAACAGTCAGGTGTGCCTCCCCCCACTCCTGTGTAGACATGTAGAAACAGTCAGGTGTGCCCCTTCCCCCAATCCAGTGTAGAAATGTAGTAACAGTCAGGTGTGCCCCCCCATCCTATGTAGAAATGTAGCAACATGTATGAGTAGGTATAATACGAGTGGAGCACAGATGCCCAGAGGTGGCCAAGGTAGCAGGATAGGTTGTAGCATTTGCACAATATGCAGGACTGTGTGTGTTAGGATGGTGTGTGTTTCATATTGTGTGAGAGTGGGCAGTATGTATGCATGTTGAGGTAAGACCTGGTGGCCATTGCCCAGTACTGCTGATGACAGGGACAAGCCCTCACAACTGCAGTGCCAAAGACAATCCCCACCAGTATAACACATGCTAGCAGTAAGCCATTGTAAATGTATGGTGGTAATATGAGTCACCATCTGAACGACTGACATAGCATGGCTGTTGGGTTAGATATACAAGCAGTACACAAGGGACAGTACCCCAGACATACAGTATATATTTTCTCACTGTGAAATGGAGACATCCTTGGAATTGTACATACAGGTATGCATCACAGTAACTGGTCCTATAGTAGGGGATACCGATGATGTCTGCCCGAACACTTGCAGATCACAAAGGAGGTAGGGCTGATGTATTGGGAAACAGCTGATGTACCTGCACATGCCAGCATAACTGGAATGCCCCATGCATATCTGTGTGTCTGATGCAAGTAGTGTCCATAGCACACATGCACCCAGCTCACGCAAACACCACCCACAGGTACCTCTCTGGTTATATCCCTGCTGTGGGGAATGGGTACAATATGACCCCACCTGTATATGGCAATAGCAGAAGAATGCAGCATGCAGTGCTGGTGTCGCATACAGGTGTGCCCTAGCTGTGGGTAGCAGCCTGCCAGCATCCACACCACCTGATCAAGACTGATAGACGGTATTGGCTTGAACACCTATCACATCTAACCTGTCACCCCAGGGGGATATACTGTATGGTGGTCTGAGACTGTAGGACTGACAGAATGCAATGGCCTGCCACATCTGGCCTGCAGCAACACCTAATGCCCCACAGGCTTCTGTCAAATGCCTGTGTCTCACATGTACTGTCAATGCATGTTATGCCATGGACACCCAAATAACAACATAACACACTCCACATAAGCCATATGCAAGGGCATGTGGACAAACCACAGTAACATGTCCACCATGTCCCACTGCATGAACTGTGGATCAACAGTAACACAAACCTGTGATGGGGTGATACCCTTAGGGAAAGTATCAGAGAATGTATGCATAATGTATGGAAGAGGTTAGAATAACAGAGGGGGGTTGGGAGAATTGGCAGCATGGAATGTGCAGGGTCTGACACCAGGCTGTGTGCATACACTATCCCTGGCTGCAAACACATAAATGGGTGGCTACACACCTGCCTGTATACAACAATAGGGGTAATGTCCTTACCCATGGCCCCTGCCTCTGGGTAACCTGTGCGAACCTATACAGCTGTGAGGCATTGCCACAGCAAGATAAGCCCATACTGTCATGTTGATGGGTGTACACATATGGGATCCTCTGCCAGCACTGTACCAAGGTGCTGAACTGGATACACAGACCCAGCAGCAAGTGTCTGCAACTCCCACTCCAGAATGGCATAACTTACCATGAATATGTAGGTGTCTGCCCAACAATACCAGAGACAGCTGCAGTCACACTTGTCCACAAGACATCACTGTGAGCAAGAATGTCCACCTGACAGTACATGAGGACAGAAAACATCACTATGTATAACAGTACACATGCGAAAAAACAAAAAGACAGCTTGGAAACACCAAAGCAAATTCTCTCTCAGTTTAATGAAGCGCTTTTCATCTTGCACATATGGCAAGACTTCATCAGAAACTGAACAAACTTCAACACAAGCAATATATACACACCCTTATTGTCACATGACACTTCTAATTAAAATCGTATGTCTTAAAGGTACATCTGCATTATTACTACTTAAAACATTTCACAATCAGTGATGAAGGGCCAACCCGTGAGAGCTGCCCGTATGGTCACATTGGACCAGGATTTCATGGATGAATATAATAATTTTGAGGTCAGTGTTTGTTAGGAGAGGATACCAAGTGGACTTTTTTGAGTTTCTACTGGAAGAAGTAAAATATAAGAGAGAACAGGGGTTGTATAAACCCATTTTGTCCATCGGTTTACAAAGTGTTAAAATAAGTGACAGTGAATTACAACAAAAAGAAGTATGGAATTTAAGTTTAATAATGCCCTATAGTAGTAATGCAAGGGAAATAATGTCAATTTTGAACAAAAACTGGGAAATAATTAGGAGGGATCCTCACTTTTCTTACAAGGTGAAAAGTAAACCTTGGATTATTTATGAGGGGGACTAATTTAAAGGAATTATTACAACATAAAAAAAACACCCAGCAGTGTGGCATGTATAAATGCCAAATGTGTAATTACTGTAAATACATGAGTACAGGACAAGACATTGAAGTTAAAAATATTAGTTTCAAAATCAAATTGAAGTTTACTTGTCAGTCCAACTTTGTGGTTTATTTAGCCCAGTGTCAATGCTGTGCAGCGTTTTACATAGGTAAAACGGATAGAAGGTTAAAAGAATGAGTATTTGAACATCTATATAAAATAAAGACCCTCAACAGAGATAATGCACTGGCTAGACACATTATTTCCTATCCACAACATTAATTTTTGTTCAAAGCAATTGATTCAGTTGTTGATGATAACCTGGGGGCACTGGGGCAATGTTTTATCTGGGTTTGAATGAGACAATATCTTTAAACAGTATATTGAAGTTAAGAAATCTTAAACGTTAATGTATGGATGCATTTTTACAAAATGTGTTCATATTTGTGATATCTGACTTCATTTGACTCGGATATATAAGTTTCTGACTTCTTAGTCAACTAAGTAGTATTATATTTTGGGAGTCAACACAATAATTTGAGATATAGTATTATTAGTATATGTATGTTTGTAGATATATTTTTACCATCATTACAGGTAAAAATTTTGAAGGAAGGGTAGAGCTGAGGTGTTCTAAAATATTGTCAGTTATACTTGTTTTTTTAAAAAATGTTTTAAGTAGTAATAATATGGATGTGCCTTTATGACATAAGATTTTAATTAGAAGTGTCATGTGACAAAAAGGGTGTGTATATATTGCTGGTGTTGAAGTTTGTTCAGTTTCTGCTGAAGTCTTGCCATATGTGCAAGACGAAAAGCGCTTCATTAAACTGAGAGAGAATTTGCTTTGGTGTTTCCAAGCTGTCTTTTTGTTTTTTTGCTAGTTTGTCTTTCTTTGGTTCCTGTTTGTTGGAGTTTGTTATGACTTTGGGCAGCCCTTGTGGAACATCAACTATTCTTGATTTGACGCCACCACAACAGGATGGAGTGGGGTATTTGACACAGTTAATAGAACAATTATCTCAACGTGTGAGCCAGTTACAGACTAGAGTGGATGCCATTCCTTCTGTTGCTGCCATTGTTCAACCTTCTGCTTCTGCATTGGCAATTGGAGGTGATAGGCATCCCAATACTAGCTCAGTAACTTCACATCCAAATTCACAAACCAGAAGTGTGATATCAACTGGAAGTGATGTCACACGAACTGAACAATTGCACCAGAGGAGTAGTCCAAGTGGTGAAAGGGTGCCGGATGGCAGAGAACCTACAGGTTCAACAGTTTCAGCATCTGGTTCAATAATTCTACCTGTTTTTTCCAACAATCAACCAGGTAGTGTTATTTTTACTAAGAATACAATAACTGACAAAGGACTTAATATGAGAAGTTTTACAGGATTTAATAACATGAAAGATTTACCAACTTTTACTCAGTGGTTGGAAACGCCAATCTCATTATTCCAATCGCAATCCAACCAGTCGATACCTTCTGAAACAGAGGACTCAGGTAACATAGTTTCATTATTGCAAGACCTTGACAAAAAAATTTTTAAATATAAAAAATTATCTTTGGAAGTTATTTATTTACGTCAATGCTTGAATGAAAACATTGTTCCCAAGGGCTTGCGTGCCCACCAATACCCTATGGGGTTAGAGCCAGGTTCATTGTTTCATAAAGAACTTAATGAGTTGTTTAATAATCAGGGACTTGCCCTGTTGAACCTGATGATTAAACATTATGAGACTTCCATTAACCTTTTACAACAAGAAGCTACTAGTTTAGATGCTGCTATTAAGGGTCATGTAAACTTTTCAAGATATGCTTTTGATTACAACAGAATTTTTGACAGTATAGACCAACAAATGATGAAATTTATAGAAATTAAAGTAAAAAAAACTAGCTAGAGACCATAAAGCATATAGTGATGGGAATGCTTACCCCCCACCTCCAAGTTCACAAGTAGCAAAATCCAGCAATGCTGCTATGAATGTATTTTTGTGTAACACAACAAACAGAAATGAATCATCACATAATCTATCTGTCTCAAATGATAGTGGTGCATTTCCATCAGGTGAGGGACCTATGTCACCCCCACAGACAATTGTGAACAATACATCAGCTAATGCCCAAACTTTTCAGCATCAAGCCAACCAATACAATTTGAGATCAAAGAACAAGAAATCTCAGTCCAACAACAACTACAAAGGGAAGAATTGGATACGCAGGAGATGATATCACCCCTTATTGTACCAGCTTCCCCGACAACTAATGCTGCAAACCTTGGACTAAGGAACATCTTTATGAACAATGATAAAGATTTCAAAATCTATAACTTTTCTGATGTAACTATAGATCAACCACTGGTGGAATTATTAGCCAAGGGGCATACTTTTGTCCCCACAAGAAAAGCAGACTTAGTTAAAACATTAATTGATTTAAAATTATTTGTGAGTAAACTAAATTTGTCTATGCTTTTTGTTGACAATACTATGGTTCAGTCTAGTGCATTACATCCTTCATGTACTTTTTGTCCCCCTTTACACCCAACTTTACAATGTTTTGAACTCATTTGTGAGTTGGATTTATATAATGCTTTAGGGTTGGTTAGTAATCATAAGCAGAATAAAAGTAAGAATGTTTCATCTGTAAATGTCACTAGTGGACAACTGCATTTATTACAACTAATTCAACAAGCCCCAGTGTGTATTATGACCCCAGATAAGGGAGGGGGGCTTGTTGTTATGAATGTGGATGACTATGTCAATAAAATGGACCAAATAGTCCGAAGTCCCACATATCAGTTGGTTTCACGTAATGAGTTAAATCAAGCATATAGCAAAATAAAGTCTCATTTATATGAAATGTTATTAGAAACCAGGATTACTACTGACTTGTTCAGATATTTATCTATGCCTTCCCCAAGGATACTTGTTTTGTTTGGTATCCCCAAGTTACATAAAAATGTGAATAATCCACCTATGTGACCCTTGGTGGATGCTAGGGCAAGTATTACTTACCCTTGGGCAAAATCGATAGACCAAAAGTTGAAGAAGTATGTAACTCAAGAGAAATATATATGTAAAGATTCTTGGTTGTTTTTGTCACAAATCAAGAATTTAGAATTTAATGCTGACCTCAATTTTTTAACAGTGGATGTGGTAGATTTATATTCTTCTATCCCCCATGTGGAAGGCGTTGAACGAGTCAGTAGTTTCCTGAGAGTTAAAGTAGTAGCCTCTGATGAGGTGGCCTTAATAGGTGAAATGCTTGATATAATTTTGTATAATAATTTCATTTTATGCAATGATAAGTTATATGTTCAAAAGACTGGTGTAGCTATGGGGTCACCCTGTGGGGCAAGTTATGCCAATTTGGTAATGGCCTCATGGGAACAAGAATTTATCTTTAGTAAACAAGAAGTGAAACAGTACATTCAGTTCTACACACAGTTTTTGGACGATATTTTTATAATTTTTGAGGGAAATAAGGAAGCAGCTAGTAGACTAGTAGAGTATTTTAACAGTACCACAGATTTCCTTTCCTTTACTTATGCATTTGAAACGACTAGGATTTCATACTTGGATGTGGATCTTAGTAAAGATATGGAAAGGAATGCATATGTAGCAAAAATTTATAGAAAGGCCACATATTCAAATTCTTTATTACATTATAGCAGTTGCCATCCATGGCACCAGAAGAAATCAGAGGTGAAGGGTCAACTCGTGAGAGCTTCCCGTATGGTCACGTTGGACCAGGATTTCATGGATGAATGTAATAATTTGAGGTCAATGTTTGTTAGGAGAGGATACCCAGTGGACTTTTTTGAGTTTCTACTGGAAGAAGTAAAATATAAGAGAACAGGGGTTGTATAAACCCATTTTGTCCATCGGTTTACAAAGTGTTAAAATAAGTGACAGTGAATTACAACAAAAAAAAAGTATGGCATTTAAGTTTAATAACATCCTGTAGTAGTAATGCAAGGGAAATAATGTCAATTTTGAACAAAAACTGGGAAATAATTAGGAGGGATACTCACCTTTCTTACAAGGTCAAAAGTAAACCTTGCATTATTTATAAGAGGGGGACTAATTTAAAGGAATTATTACAACATAAAAAAACACCCCGCAGTGGAAGTGTGGCATGTATAAATGCCAAATGTGTAACTACTGTAAATACATGAGTACAGGACAAGACATTGAAGTTAAAAATATTAGTTTCAAAATCAAATTGAAGTTTACTTGTCAGTCCAAGTTTGTGGTTTATTTAGCCCAGTGTCAATGCTGTGCAGCGTTTTACATAGGTAAAACGGATAGAAGGTTAAAAGAACGAGTATATGAACATCTATATAAAATAAAGACCCTCAACAGAGATAATGCACTGGCTACACACATTATTTCCTATCCACAACATTCATTTTTGTTCAAAGCAATTGATTCAGTTGTTGATGATAACCGGGGGGGGGGGGGCACTTACACTTTTACTCGAGCAACTTGAGTTAAGTTGGCAAATACGCACTGGGGCAATGTTTTACCTGGGTTTGAATGAGACAATATCTTTAAACAGTATATTGAAGTTAAGAAATCTTAAACATTAATGTGTGTACGCATTTTTACAAAATGTGTTCATATTTGTGATATCTGACTTCATTTGACTCGGATATGTAAGTTTCTGACTTCTTAGTCAACTAAGTAATATATTTTGGGAGTCAACACAATAATTTGAGATATAGTATTATTAGTATATGTATGTTTGTATATATACAAAAAAAGAGAAAAAAAACACACTGGAACCAACACACTTTAAAGTTAGCGCTTTCATTTACTTGAATATTGTAAACTTCTTCAGACAATAAAAAAATCAAATCCCAAACCTTAAATACAATTAAAATAATGATGTCATCAATTAAACATACAACCCACCTCATTTTAAAGAAACAGTCATCAAGGCTAATAAATATATATAGTGTACATTACATTGAAAAAATTGAACAGAGATTCTGTCGCATATGAGAAAGGTTTAGCTTACCCTTTACCACCATCTAATGATAACAACAGGGGTAGGATAATAGGGGTCAATAATGTACCTGTGGATACAAGTGAAAGTAATGATGATGTTGAAGATGAATGTCCTTGTGCCACACAAGTGAGACGTAGTGAAAGAATAGCCGATAGGCAGAGAAATTCTCATTCTAAACAGGATACTAACCAAAATGATAACCTGAACCAGGGTTTCACACCCATGGGAGAATTGTTTCTGGGGTACAACAGAACCAGAGACAGAAACAAAATCAGTGGAGGAAGAAAAAGCAGAACAGGAGGAGGCGATAACTCCTACCTGTACGTTAAATTTGAACAATGATGAGGACACTAATGATAATAGTCAGGGCGTACGTATTATGTTAAATACCACAGGGGATTTCAAGATTTTTAATTATTCCTCATTTGTACCAGATTTGATGCTCACTGACACACTAGCTAAAGGTCTCACTTTTGTTCCAACTTGCAGAAGTAAAATAGAAAGAACACTTGTAGATATTAAAACTTTTACAAGGAAACTCAATTTGAATGTTTTATTGAGTACCACTTCTAGCCTTAGAAATGATTTTAAAGTAGCTAGTGTGTTTAACCCAATTTTACATCCTACCATTGCCCTTTTTGAGAAAGTCCGTGAGAATCATTTCAGGAACACGATTCATTCACGTGGACCATTTCATTCAATTCAATCTAATATTACTCAGGCGGAAAGGGATGCACTTGCTAGGTTAAAATTTGCAAACATTCGAATTATAAAACCAGATAAGGGGGGTGGACTGGTTTTCATGGATAAGGATGATTACATCTCCAATATGGAATCTTTACTTCACAGTGAAGCTTATTTGGAAGTCTCTTTAAATGAGGTAAATGATGTTTACCGTAAACTTTCGGGGTTCATTAGAGATCTCTTCATAGATGGGCGGATTGATATGGACCTGTTTAAATATTTAGAGATTCCTTATCCAATTACCCCAAGTTTATTTGGACTTCCAAAAATTCATAAAAACTTAGAAAAGCCCCCCTTTCATCTGATTATTGATGGACGACAGTCGCTAACTTATGGTTGTGCAAAATATGTAGACCTAAAGTTAAGGGAAGCTTTAACGGGGGAGACACAGATCTGCAGGGATTCATGGGCATTCTTAGAAGCCATTAATGAAATCCTATTTGATGAAAATCTCAACTTCCTCACGATTGATGTATGTGACCTATATACCTCCATTCCACAAGATATTGGGTGTGAATGGGTAAGGGATTTCTTATTGGAGAAACATCTGGAAGGCCAAGTTATTGACATCATCATTTATTTGTTAGAATTAGTACTTAAGAACAACTATTTTTTGTTTAATGAACACCTGTACTTACAAAAAACTGGTGTAGCCATGGGTTCTCCCTGCAGTGCCACTTTTGCCAACGTGGTTATGACATTTTGGGAGAAACACCATCTTTTTGTGGATTCTACATTTAAGAATAAAGCTGCATGGTACACCAGATATTTGGATGATATCTTTATTTTATGGAAGGGTGACAGCATTTCAGCTAGTAACCTTTTGAATAAAATGGAGAAACAGACTAACTTCTTGAAGTTTACGTGGGAATTCCGAACTGACCTGGTCTCATATTTAGATGTGGAACTAAGAAAAGATCCAGTTAGGAAGAGTTTCACTTCAAAAATTTTTAGAAAGTTAACATATTCCAATGCCTTCATACACTTCTCCAGTTGCCATCTACAACATCAGAAGAGAGTGGTTGTCAAGGGACAATTGGTTAGACCCTCCAGGATGGCAACTTTGGATGAAGATTTTCTTCACGAATGTGACATTTTAAAGGACATACTTGTGAAGTGTGGTTACCCCATTAGGTTGATCAACAATTTGATTGAGGAAGTTTTGAATAAAAGGATCAGTGGTAGCTTCAAGCCAATTTTAAACATTAAGGAACTTAATAGAATGATAGAATTAGTCAACGAAAGAGTTGATGAAGGAATACAGGTAGATGTAGGACACTTGAATACAGCTAAATGTCCCCAGAATAATTTGAAGACTGATGGGTTGGTTGGCCTGAATTTCATTACTACATTTTCCTTTGACGCTTCCTTGTTGAAATTTATTTTTTGTAAAAACTGGTGTTTTTTGTCCGAGGATCAAAGTGTCAACAAACATATTACTGAATATCCCCGGATTAATTTCCGGAGAGGTATGAACTTGAAGGATATATTAGAAAATAGTAAACCTTACTGTCACAAACCACATTGTGGCATGTATAAATGTGAGAACTGTACTTGGTATAAATACATCAAAGTGACTAGTTCAGTAATAGTTGGGAAAATGAAAATACACATTAATGATAGATATAATTGTAATACTAGAGGGGTGGTTTACTTAGGGCTATGTTCCCAGTGCTCATTTTTTTATGTGGGCAAAATTAATAGATCCCTAAAAAATAGAATTTATGAGCACTGTTATGCTATCAAAAGGAAGAACATTGATAATGCACTAGCTAAACATGTGCTTAGCTTTCCTGGACACAAATTTTGTTTTTTTAATATTTGACAAGGTTTCAGATAATGGTAGGGGTGGTCCTATCTGTTTAAAACTAGAGGAGAAAGAGGTTTTGTGGCAATTAAAACTAAATGCTGCAGTTCCACCAGGGCTCAATGATGTAGTTTCAATTAAAAGTATCTTGAAACTAAAAGCCTTACTAAGATGAGAGATTTTTCTCATTAGGCATATTCTGTTTAAACAGATTTTATTTTCATTTTTTTGAATGAATTTTCTGTGTTAATGTAATGTACACTATATATATTTATTAGCCTTGATGACTGTTTCTTTAAAATGAGGTTGGTTGTATGTTTAATTGATGACATCATTATTTTAATTGTATTTAAGGTTTGGGATTTGATTTTTTATTGTCTGAAGAAGTTTACAATATTCAAGTAAACGAAAGCACTAATTTTAAAGTGTGTTGGTTCCAGTGTGTTTTTTTCTCTTTTTTGTTTATTTCAGTACATAGTTTTTGTGTATATGTTTGTATATATATTTTTACCATCATTACAGGTAAAAAATTTGAAGGAAGGGTAGAGTTGAGGTGTTCTAAAATACTGTCAGTTATACTTGTTTTTTTTTAAAATATTTTAAGTAGTAATAATGTGGATGTGCTTTTAAGACATAAGATTTTAATTAGAAGTGTCATGTGACAAAAAGGGTGTGTATATATTGTTCATGTTGAAGTTTGTTCAGTTTCTGATGAAGTCTTGCCATATGTGCAAGACGAAAAGCGCTTCATTAAACTGAGAGAGAATTTGCTTTGGTGTTTCCAAGCTGTCTTTTTGTTTTTTCGCTAGTTTGTCTTTCTTTGGTTCCTGTTTGTTATAACAGTACACATGTCTGAATATCCTGCTAACAGCAGTACCATGCAGCTAAAGCAGCACAGTCACAATCACCTACAGTATACTCTATTCCCTGCACAGTTTGTCCCCATATTGCCAAATGATCGATGGATACCCTACAGAAACAGTTTGATACCTGTAGGTGTACAACACAAAAGTCTGCACTGGAGTAAAAACTACATGGAATCAACACAAAAGTCTGCACTGGAGTACAAACTACCTGGAATCGATCCACACATTAAATGCAAAAGGGCATACTGGGCATGCTCACACACTTAGAGAAATGAAGGCAATGGCAGACAACATACTGAAAGGTCATACTGGGCATGTTCACACACTTAAACAATAGAAGCTCATGCGTGAAAACAACAGTGGACCAGACATATCTGGCAGTTGCAGATGTTAGTGCAGACACTCCTCAGTATGCACCACTCATGCTTTGCACACACAGTGGATAGGAATGCAGACATATATCCAAGGACAACACACTATAATAAGCCAAAAGTAGATGTACATAGATGTGTGGAAGAGAGTGACTGTGACAACAAGCCATCCATTATGAGGCCTGTCCCACCCAGCACACAGCCAAATAGCTACAACCACATGAGGTCAAGGTGTCACTCACTATAGAAATTAGCCACCGGTATCTGTCAGCATTATGGACTATGTGGTACAAGTGCTAGCTGTGCAACATGACTGTACAAGGAAGTAGTCATCTAGCAGATGTATACACGTACCTGTGGAATATAACCCTGCATGTGCCCGCATGTGGTGTGTCAACCTCTAGATGAATGGGTTATGGCCCATGCACACACACTGCCCTCCCCATAGCCTTACTATGACAAGCCTGCTGAGGTAATACACTTTGAAATACACCTTTGGAAATGTTATAGCCCCATAATCTCCGTGGTGCAGCTTATAACTGTATACTGTTGTAGTTTGATAAACTAGTTAGGTAGGAGTTCTAATCCCAACCATGGCAACTGTATGTGTGTGTGTGTGTGTGTGTGTGTGTGTGT
The DNA here is from genome assembly GCF_019279795.1 of Protopterus annectens. Taxonomy (NCBI): domain Eukaryota; kingdom Metazoa; phylum Chordata; order Ceratodontiformes; family Protopteridae; genus Protopterus; species Protopterus annectens. The sequence continues at coordinate 1,365,909,162 of NC_056739.1, forward strand.
GTGTGTGTGTGTGTGTGTGTGTGTGTGTGTCTGTGTAGAGAGCAATACTTTTTAGGCTAGTCACACTCAGTACAATTCAAATGCCCTATTTTGGCAATGCTGCTGATGTAATTCACTGTGAAATACACCTTTTGGACAGCTGTAGCCCACTAATCTGTGGCGTCCTATAACTGCGTACTGCTGTAGTGTGATAGTTAGGTAGGTGCACTAATCCCAGACATGGCAACTGTGTGTGTATGTGTGTGTGTGTGTGTGTGTGTGTGTGTGTGTGTGTGTGTGTGTGTGTGTGTGTGTGTGTGTGTGTGTGTGTCTCTGTCTGTGTAGAAAGCAATGCTTTTTAGACTAGTCACACTCACTACAATTCAAACGCTAGTAATCAAGTACTCCAGTAATCACTATGGTGCATCCTGTAACTGCTTCATGCTGTAGTGTGATATAAAGCTCTGGTAGGGGTAGTATTCCCACAAATGGCAGTTGTGGATGTTTTGTGTGTGTTTCAATGTCTGTGAATGGAGCAATGTATTTCATTCTAGTCACACTCACTACAATTCAAATGCACAACTTTGGCAATCCAGCTGTCATTCACTGTGAAATACACCTTTGGGGAAGTAGTACTCCAGTAATTCCTGTTGTGCACTCTATGACAGGTTCATGCTGTAGTGTGAAGTAGAACTCTGGTAGGATTCTATTCCCATACATGGCAGTTGTGGATGTTTTGTGTGTGTTTCTATGTCTGTGTAAGGAGCAATGCATTTTAAGCTAGTCACACTCACTACAATTCAAATGCCCTACTTTGGCAATCCTGCTGATGTCATTCACTGTGAAATACACCTTTGGGGAAGAAGTACTGCAGTAATCTTCATGGCACGTCCTATAATGGCATAGTGCTGTAGTGTCATATACTACTTAGGTAGGAGTTCTAATCCCAGACATGACAGGTGTGTGTGTGTGTGTGTGTGTGTGTGTGCGTGTGTGTGTGTGTGTGTGTGTGTGTGTGTGTGTGTGTGTGTGTGTGTGTGTGTGTGTGTGTGTGTGTGTGTGTTTGTCATTCATATCATGAGTGGAGATGGGTGTAAGTGTATAACAACTGAACTCAATGTGGAGTGGGCTTTGCAAAATTATTGCATGGTGGCCGTAGTATATATTACAATGTCCACCATACAGGGATAACAGATGTGAAATAGCTGAGAGGCTGGAGTGCAAATCCATATCCCGACATGTGACATCAAGGCCAGCCGAACAATGTTAGCAACCCTTGTATTACCCAGTGAACACTCTGAACCCATGTTTCATACGCTCACACACTTGCCTAGGCAGCAGCTGCTATGTTGGTAGTACCCTGCATATTGCCCACTGATAGTAACCATGGTGTGACTGCAATGGGCTACAGAGGGCATGGCATCCTGTAAATCAGTTCAAAAGGCACATACAGTGACAGTGAACCTCCCCCATGTTCCCCACTCGACACCTGCAACACCTATGGTGCCATCAAATGTGACCCACAAAGGACATACCATGTTTGAAAAACATGCCCTGTATGGACAGATGCCACTGACACCAGAGAATACTGGTATCATGCTATCAATGTAGGTGCAGGGTCAACTTGCTGTCCATTAACAGTTCCCACCATATGAGGCCAGGACTGGCACTTCTGATGATAACAATATGTGTACACAACATGGGCCGGACACCCCAGGTATAGTTCCACATGTCACTGTACATGCATGTGGGAGGTGTACACATACCAGACACAATCCATGTCATGGACTAAGGAACACATACATAGCAAGCAATGCACAGCACTGGCCAGACACAATAGTCACCCAGATGACTGGATGGTGAATCCAATAACCACCTGTGTGGGCAAATCCAGACACTACACCCCTGAGCCACAATGCAGACCATTGTCAAGTGGCCTGATGCCAAGATATACCCATCTCCTAGACTTGTGTAGCCATCTGGCACAGTCGACCACTACACACGCATGAAGCAATGCACCCATGCATGTCAGTACTTGCACCCTGTGTCTGTGTGTGTTGTATGATGTGTATGACCACATTCACACTCACTACAACCCCCAGTGGCATACTGAAGTATGCTGTCTGATGTCAGATGCCTCCACATACTCTTTGCCCATATAACCTCTGTGTGACCCCATATGGTGCATGTGATATCAGCACAGTACTGTGCAGTGGCAATCTCATTAGTGATGAGTTGTATTCCAGGCCCTGCCAAGTGAATCAATGTGTGTGTGTACCTGTGAGAGTGTGGCTGTGTTGACGCTGACACCTGTTCATGTGGACAGACATGTGTACTACATCTACCATATAGCTACCATATCCCTGTTGCAGATGTCACTCACCATCACATATACATTTTGAGGGCTCCTCAACATATAACCTGTGTGGTGCATCCAATAACTGCATAAACATGTGATAGCATTACATAGTCCTCAGGGATTGATACCCTGTACTGGTAGGTGTGTGACCCAAACATAAGTTTTACTCTCCCACCCCTCCCTGAATTTTCTTTGCCTCTGTCTGCCTCTCTCACTCCCTGTCTGGTGGAAGTGGAGACTTACACCTGCTTTGCTGAGGCAGCAGCATGTGCATTTTAAGTGATGCTCATGATCAGCTGATGGACTCTGCACAAATTGCAGCCCTCCTCTAGCTGATTGCATGTGGAACAGCTGTGGTGACATTCCCATAGCCAATTGCAAGGTAACATACTCCAGTATCTAGGAACATAATGCTGGTGTTGGGCCTTTTCATTCACTGTGAGCAGGAACCCGATGTGTTGTTTGGCAAACAGCATCTCAGATGGACTGGGGAATCACCTCTAACAACATGCACTGTGGAAACAGGCAGAAACACAGGAGGGGGATGTGACTGACCTGACTACAGACTGTAAGTGCTGCTACACTGCATTTTTAGTAATGTTGGTTTAACAGGGTGTGTGTGGCAATGACTGTCCTACATGTTTTAATACCTGCCATGTCTGTGCTATGTTTAGGAGGAAACTCTCATCTGTAGGGCCATCTGCAGACTGGGCAGTGCGTGGTGCCTTTTGTTTCATGTCTTACCCACAGAGCACCTATCTGTGAACTGCAGAAGGTAGTGTGTGGATTTCAGTCTGTAGATGGTGACAGCTGTTAGAGTTACTGACTTCATATCCCTCATAGGACACGTTGCAACAAACCCTGTTACAACAGTAAATGTATGAGGTTATCACAGCAACATGTCAATACTGGGCCTCTATATGTGCCTCCAGGCACAATTCTGTCAACCTTTGTACATATGTTATGCAGTAAGAGGTGCATATGTGCTGTACACCATAATAAGTAACATCATATCTGATAACAAACCAGTGACATATCAGACTCTACACATGTTATGTATAGTAGGAGTTATATTTGATGACATAACCTGGACATTCTGTGGTTGTGTGTATAGTACTGAGGTATGTGTACTTATGGTGACTGTCGACAGTGTGTGTATTGTTGATATTTAACTTGGTCTGTGTACAGACTGTGGCAGATGTCATTGTTCTTGGTCCTGGTCTATCTGATGTTACATGTCCTCCACTGTATGTTACCCTATTGGCTTACATGTTTGTAGGGCCAAACACACACATGTCTCATACCAGAGATAGGCATCGGACCACACTGTGTAGTGGGCCAGTATATGTAGGGTTAGTGTGTGAGGATATGAGGATGGTGTTGAACAGATAGTCCATATACTGTAATATTATGCTAGCTTACCATATGTGGCTGTGGCTGTGTTCACATTGGTTGTGGTTATGCACTTTCACACAGGTGTCTGTTACTCTGTGCTGTGACATGCCTGTAGAGCCTGATATATATGCAGGCACATGTGTATTCCCCAATAGGAAATGTTGGCCAGTGTTGAGCCAGTATGCCTGAGCCTGCACAGTGCTTTGTTACATGCTTAGCAGCTTAGTCTACTTACCCAGTGAGATGTCATGTCAAGATACTTGCCAGATGTACTGCTGCTGGGCCACCATAAGACTCATGTATGTCAGACAAAGCAGTGGGATGCAGTACAGATGTATGCCACTAACTAGTGGGTAGTATGTGGCCATGGCACCTCTGTACCAGAGGCTATTATGTGTCAGGGCAGACAGGGGTGTGTGAATTCATAACCTATGGGGGCAAATGTATACCAGTAGGTATGTGTTATACCCATCTATATGGCTAACATCCACATTGTCAGGCTTGGTCCACATGTCTTGCACTAAGGAGTTCTGTATATACCTCTGGACTGTTCAGAGTGTGTCAGACTGTCCACATATATTGGCCAATATCTCTGCTGTAGTCCACAAGAGCATTACTGTGCTAGCAGTGATACTATACTATGATGTCCTTAGGATGTCTATCAGTAGCCAATGGCACACATGTTAAAAGCAAACGTGACCTCCCACAAATACAATGTCTGTGAAGACAATCACTATTACAGTAGCAATAGTCTACAAATATACATGCAATACATGCCTGACATCCTCTTGCACGATGAAGTTGGGACTATAGGGGCTAAGGTAGGGCTCCACCCCATGTTCAGGACATATGGTGAGCATATATGTATATATAATTATCCAGATATCTATATAGATATCTATACACATATACATATCAGCATACATAGATGGATATGTATATTTACATAGATATACATATAAACACTCAGATATATACATATACAGAGCAATATATGTCTACACATATACAGACAGAGATACAAATGAACATATATGTATGGATATCTACATATATATTGACAGTAGTAGGTATATCAGAATAGATATGTATGCACCTATAGTTATAGATATCTAAATATATACCAACATAACTAGGTATATTTGCACACATAGAATGTGCATACATATATAGCTATATAGACATGGGTTCATGTCAATCGATCGACAACTCACTATATCAACATCCACTTCACCGACATCTGAAATACTCGACACCGCAAATCACGGACATTTAACAGGTAAGAGATTTAAATTCACTAATCATGCCTACCATGTTTTAGTAAGTATGGCAGTGTTATGCATGTCTGGTAGGCATGATTAGCTAAATTTAAATCTCTTACCTGTTAAATGTCCGTGATTTGTGGTGTCGAGTATTTCAGATGTCGGTGAAGTGGATGTCGATATAGTGAGTTGTCGATCGATTGATATGAACCCATAGACATATATCTATATATACATATACATATATCGATATATACATATATCTATATATACATATGTGTGTGTGTGTGTGTGTGTGTGTGTGTGTGTATACATATATATATATATATATATATATATATATATATATATATATATATATATATATGTGTGTGTGTGTGTGTGTGTACATACAAAGAGATGTACACATGGCCATATATATGTACATAGGTTCATAGGTTGGTACTAGGCTATCAACCCTAGGGCCTATACAAGCTTAGCCATAACAATTCTCTGGATATTTCTTCCCACAATATTTACTTCTCTGGACCCCTGTCTAGCAGGGCGACTGACATGATCCCCTGGGTGAATTTACTATCTCCCATCCAATCATCAAGGTTCCTTTTGAAGAGGGCCAAATGAGGCGCTCTGCTTGACATGTATGGGCAGTCTATTCCAGAGTATTGGGAGTCTCTTGGTCAGGAACCTATCTCTCCAGCATGTTTTGTTCATTGTGATGACAAGGTTTAGATCCCTGGAGTTTGTGGCTCTGAGGGATTAGGATTTCTTTAAGTGGAGCATGTCCAACAGCTCAGGGTTTGACATGGCCTTGTATGTTAAGCAGAGATCACCTCTGAGTAGACAATATGCCACAGAGTATAGCTGGAGTTTTTTATAGATGATCAGCATATGGTGTCTGCTTTAGGCCTGTGATTCTTTTAGTGAGGTATTTCTGTGGCATTTCCAGCTGTTGCAGATGTCTTGTGAGGTACATACCAAATGGAGCATTATACTCTATAATGGGTCTAATGAGGGATGAGTAGAGTGGGACAATGACCTCCTTTTTTCTGGATGAAAAGCCCTTAGTGATGAGGTGTGCCACATAGAAGGATTTCCTGACTGTTGTGGCAATGAGGTTATCAAAAGAGAGACCACTGTCCACCTGTGTCCCTAAGTCTCTCATCACACTTTTGATGTTTAGTGTCCTGCCACCTATGTGGTAATTCATGGGTACATGTTTTTTTTCCAAAGGGGATAACTATATATTTCTTGGCATTAAGCTTGAGCCCATGGCTCTGGCACCAGGCATCTGTTTCTTTAATGCCCTTTTGTAGAATATCCACATCATTTGGGGATTCAATAATGGCTCCCAGTTTGCAGTCATCTGTGAACTTTGTTAGCCAGAGTCCCTTAGTGTTGGCCTGTACTTCAGAGAAGTAGATGCCAAACAAGAGTGGTCCCAGGACTGAACCCTGAGGTACTCCACTTGTCACATGTCTGGAGCTGGATTTGGAGTCAGCTACTTTTACAGTCTGGTTTCTGTCAGTAAGCAAGTTGGGAACCCATTGAGTGACGTAGGGATTTATGCCCAGCTTAGTAAGTTTATCTATGATTCCAGAGTGGGGGATGGTGTCAAAGGCCTTGGTGAGGTGCTGATAGGCTGTGTGGACTGCCTTACCCTCGTCCACAGCTCTGGAGACTGATTTGAAGAAGTCAATCAGATTCAGGAGACAAGATTGGCCCTTCACAAACCCACACTGGGTGGGGTCCAGTGTTTGAAGGTCGCCAATGTCTTTGTTTATAAGTTCCATGATAATACATTCCATGCCCTTGCAGATCAGTCTTGTCAGACTGATGGGACAGTAGTTCCTAGGATCCAAGGCAGATTCCCCCCTTGTGGAGTGGGATAAATGTAGCTGTGTGCCACTCAGTGGGCACAAAGCCTAAGGTGAGGCTATGATTAAACATGACACTTAGGTGAAGTGCCAGTTCATTTTGTAGTTCATGTAGTACACATCCTGGGATGTCATCTGGTCCCATGGATGCTGTATTCTTAACTTTGGAGAGTGCGGTTTCTACCTGTGTGGACTTGATTACCAGAATTTGGCAATCTTTTGGTATTGAGATGGGCCCTTTAGGGGGTGAGAGGGGGGTGAAGTTGGCACTAAATCGATCTGTCAGGATATTGGCAATATCCTTGGGATCAGTATATTTAATGCCATTCTGTTGTAGTTCAGAGCAGATCTGAGCATTGTCATTTAGGTTCTTGACATAACTATAGAATGCCTTGTAGTTGTCTTTGGAATATTTGGCAATTTTATTTTCATAACTAGCTTTTGAGGATTTTATGAGGGATCTCAGCTTCTTACTGAGGCTGGTGAGGGAGTTTTTTGCATCCTGGGATTTTCCTCTTTTCTCTGAAACACTTTCTTCCTTCAGTTGTATAGTTTGTTTATAGCAGGGGACCACCAGATTGGCTTCCTTTTTTGGAGAAGAGCATCTTGGTTCTATTTGGGATGACACGATTCATGCACGAGTGGATGTGCTCTTACAGTGCCTTAGTGTAGGATTCTGCAGTCGAACTTTCAGATCCCGTCTGCATGGCTGTCATGTTTGTCACTTCTGACTTCAGTAGCATGAAGTTGGCTTTGGAGAAGTTTTTTAAGGAGGTTTCCTTACTGGGGGGTGGGGGTGGGATGTGGATGTCAAGGGTGATTTGCTTATCGTCAGACCTGACCAATAAGGGGGTGACCACTGGTGTGGAGCATATATCTCCCATGTTGGCAAAAAATCAATTAACCACAATTTGAAGGTATTAGATTCCTTCAAGGAAATCTGCTCATGGTGAAATATCTCCCATGTTGGTAATGACGAGGTCTAAGATATTGGAGCCCCTGGTGAGACAATGGATTAGTTGATCCAGGGCATTGGAATTTATGAACTCCAAGAACTGTTGGTAAAAGGAGTTGGTACCCAAGTAGTTTTCACAGTTAATGGCAGGGTAGTTGAAATCACCCAGTATTAGGGTGTTTGGTTGTATCTTAATATTTTTCAGTATGTTTAGAAAGGTGTAATGAGAATATTGGGTCATGGTGGGGGATCTGTAGCAAGCTACAATTTGGACTGCAGTCTCACCTAATGTTAGTTGCACCTGGAGAATTTCAGATGCATTGTGTTGGGCAACTAGCCTGGAGGTGTGAATATCCTTGGTGAATATGGACACTCCTCCACCTTTAGTGTTTCGGTCTTGGTTCTTTGGCTGAAAAGTGTGATAAGAGTTGTAGCCCGGTATTGCAGGGGTGCTGTCTGGAGCCTTGAACTAGGTCTCAGTTACTGCACAGATATCGATGTGCATTTTGAGGTTTACACTTCTAACATTTAGTAGCATTACCTTCAGATTTTGCATGCTTTTATATGTTATGGTGGTGGTTTTATCCTTTCAACCTTGTGTAAAAAAAGGCACTATAGGGGTAGCAAGAGCTTTAGCCAGTAACCTGAATTCCAGGGGTGACAGGTGCAGACCATCTCTGACAAAGCATTGTGGTTTGTCGATCATGTCTTCCCAGGCAGACAGATACTGGATCCCCTTTGAATGATACCAGAAGCATAGCCAATTGTTGAAGTCAATCATTTTGTCCTCATACTGTGGTATCATTCTGGGCGAAGGCAGGATGCTACTCAGGGATAGGGTCATACCTGCCTGGGCTACATGATCCAAGAGCTCTTCCATGTCTCTTTTCATGTAGTCCAGGGAGGTATGTCTCAAGTCATTCACTCCAGCATGGACAATGACAGAGTCGTATTTGTACTTATTGTGGAGTGACTTGAGTGCATGCATTATGTGGCGGACCCTGGCACCCGACAGGCAGCTGACTGTAATTTTCTCCTTGTTCAGCCTGGTGAGTGGGACATCAGTGTGCCTGACTATAGAGTCACCTATGACTAAAGTATTGGGTACATTGTCTTGCCTTAGAGGCTGTTGTTGGGTGGCACACTGGTGTTGTGAGCTATGTGTCACTTTGGTTGTGACTGGTGTTTGTTTGTATTTCAGCTTCGGAGGTCCTTGTTGCTTGGGCAGGTTAATGTTAAGGGCCCCTGCATATGTGGGTTTAGTGTTGCTATGTGTGGGTGCTCATGGTGTGGGTTTTGAAGGGCTATGAGTTGCTTGAGGTGTAGTGCAGGTGTTAACCTTCTCCTCTTGACTGTCTAGCACAATCTTGACTGGAGAGAGCTTTGCTTCCAGTTTTGCTATGTAAGTGCATCTCTTGCAGGTTGTAGTGTTGGGTGGTAGGAGGAGAGGATTGTCTGTGTACATGAGGCAGTTGCCGGATTGCCCCAGTATGCACAGATTCACCAGGTGGACAGGAGAAATCACTGGAAGCTGACCCTTGGACATGCCTGTTTAGGTGGGGGTTTTTTTGTAAAGTTTAAGAGTTTTTTTCCCTTACCTTTGCAAGGTACTTTGCAATTATAGGCTGTTTAGTGCCTACAATTAATTTCTCCTTATTGACAATAGGTCAATATGTTGCACTATACAGATGTGTATACAGACATATGTATGAGTATACATGTGTATGTAGACATATATAAAACTATTATATGTATAGAACCATATTCATGTCATGTGGAAGCCTCACAGTTGTGTATACTGTCCCAGATGTATATCACTGTATGCATCTGCCATGTGTACATTATGATAAAACAACATATGTGATGCAACAGTCATATTAATAACAAGGACTACACAATTTATGAACTAAAGGCAATTGTTCAATACTACTCAATATGTGTATTGACAACTATATTGGTAAAACAACAGCTCTCTTCACAGTGGTCATGGTGTAGTGGTTAAGTGTTGTGACTTTAGCGTACCGGGTCCTGGGTTCAAGACCTGCAAGGATTGTTCATTTTGATGCTGGGCAAAACAAGAGCTGTCAAATACAGAGTGGTTACGGCAGTTTTGAGCAGCTTTAAGTGCATTTGCATCAATTTGCATGAAGCTAAGCAGTGCTGAGCTATGGGTAAACATATGGGGCACTTACACAGTGTAGGCTTCACTTACCAGTGTTCATATCAAATCAGCTGTAATATTGCAGCAATGTTGATACTTCCTAAGCATAGCTTAGCCCTGGTAACCAGGTCACACCACCCAGTCTGATAATCTGCAATAAGTGTATGTAATGGCATGTACAATACATGCGCCTATGTTCTGTCATTACAGTAGCAAGGAGTGTGAGTGTCATTTGTGAGACACAGATGTATATGAGGCCTGTACAGCACTGCTATCCATGTGAATGTGTTACATATAGGTGTAGTAGCCAAGGTTATATGCTGTCACTTTGGCATATAATGTATCACGGCAGTACTACTGTTGACAGTGCTTACCCAGGCAAAAGCAGAGTGAGTGCTAAATGTAGTACTGACAACAGGCACACCTGTGGGCATAGCTGGACACTGAGGCCTCCCTGTTGTATCCCAGGTGTGTGAGCTGTGTCACACTATATACCCCATACTGGGTAATGATCCATCATGTGGAATGTAACTGTGGACTACCATCTGCACAGCACATGTCAGCGATGGCTTCTGACATGTAGTTATGGCATACATATTGTTGTCAGAAGTCTATTTGTCAACATACCCATGCCACTGCATATCTACTTGCCAAGCTGATCACTGTTGGTCCCTGTACAGATGTGCAGATGGCAGGTATCCAGCTGAGATATGTACAAGCAACCTAATCTTGATTGACACTAACACGTCTGCCCAGCTGTGTAAGAACTGGCACATATAGGAGATGTCAACCTGTATGCACCACATGCCACAGGTACCTCCACTACACTACCATAGTCAGCAGAAAATGCTTGGGTACAGGTCTCCATCACAGACATTAATCATATGTTGTAATGCATGTTGCATACATGTCAACATGATCACCTCAGTGGCCATGTGCAGGCAGCACCTGGAGGATTGGCTGTAGCATGTCATTCTCACCCTGAGGGTCACCACAGTAGTGTCTGTCATAGATTGCCTGCTGCCACCTGGCAGGTGGCAGGATACCACTGTACACACAACCCCTACACAACCCATCTCCCCTTGGACAATAGCTAGGTACACAGCTATGACCACCTGCAGTGTTGAATCCATGTACTGACATGTGTACATGTGCATGACTGAGTATAACAGTGATGTGTGTTAGCACACCAGTACTTGGGAATTCCATGAGGGCCTTTAGAAGCAACACAACACCCATCACCATAGTCAGTTGTGGCTGCTGCTGTAAGGGACATTACATGTACCCTGTTAAGCTCCCCCCATACCAGCTACATGATCCTTGCAGAACCATCATAACAGTGTTTTAAAAATGGGTTGATAGGCATGGGATACCTATTGTGTTCTGGCATGTGTGTGTAGTTGTGCATGTCCATATATCTGTAGGGTACAGCATTCCGAGGCCACATACTCCTATTACAATACCCACTGGCACACAGAAGTACAGATAGAGTTCCTGCTGCCCATAGGTGAGGCATGATAATGCAACACCCTACTACATGTGTGGCATGTGCATTAGATGCATATGCCTATAGTACCACTATTGAGGTATACTATGGGTTGTATCACAGTCGCAGCCAATGTGTGATGGTGGGTATGGTCGAGTGTCAACATAGGTTTCAGGGAGTGCAATATCAACTGGGGTACACTGTCATTACACCAGGCTACACCCAGTATATGTCCCATGTACCACATTATGGTTAACACTGTCACCATCAACCATACAGGTAACTGAAACCACAATCCACGCCAGTTATGTATGTGTTGTGTCAAGCCTACCTGTAACACATTGGACACATGGTTAAGTTAGTTAGCAGTGATAGGCCCTGGTATCTCAGGTGTGTCTCTGGCTATATGTCTGTTAATGTGTATATGATGGTATGTCACAATAAGTATTGTTCATATACACCCATTATATCTTCCATTAGCATACTGTACATGTCTGGGGATGTTCTGCATGTAACATGTGACCTGGGACACACCTCACCCTAAACGCTGTGTGGTGTGTTCAAGGTAAGCCACACACTTCAATATCACTACATAGCTAGGTAGGGGTCTAGTCCCAGTGTTGCCAAGTGACAGTGTGCATGTATGTGGATTGGTCTACATCAGGTTGCAGGGTATACACACCTCATCCGGTCACCTGTCCATGTGGCACAGGCAAAAAACATTTTAGTAACCTGTGACATGTGTTCAACTGTACCCCAGATATGTTACAGCCATGGTGTCACTATAGTGTCATACCTTGTTGTGGAATATGACTGCAGACCATCCTCGTGCTGACACATGTACACCTACAACACAAACGGATAACATTATAGGGACCACAATCAACCAGTGTTACTAATAATGCATCATTGCTGGACAGCTGCACTACCTGACATATATGCATTACACTTTACTCCTTACAACATGTTACACCGCAGTACTGTGGTACACTGTAGTACAGTCACTGTGTGCATCAGAACCATATTAGCCTCCCCCTGCATTGATGGCATGGATGACAGGGATGTGGCACAGGTATCATCATATGCACAGGGCGTCCTTGTGCTGACACATGTACATGTATAACACAAATGGATAACATTATAGAGACAACAAACAAACAGTGTTATTAACAGCTATAAGGCATCATTGCTGGATGGCTACACTACCTGCCATATATGCATTACACTTTACTCCCTACAGCATGTTACGCTGCAGCACTGTGTTACACTGTAGTACAGTCACTATGTGCATCAGAGCCATTTTAGCCTGTTCCTGCATTGATGGTATGGATGACAGGGATGTGGCACAGGTATCATCATATACACAGGGAGTGATGTTGGGTTGCCAGAGGCCGAGGGTGGACCATACATTTGACACCATGTGTGTGGGTGAGGGGCATACTGTGGTGAGCTGGGCATGATGCTGTTGTGAGTGTAGGTATGGGGTTGCCCTAGGTGTGTTTGTATATTGTGTGGGTATGCATGCATGCAGTTCTGCCATATGGCTCTGCCCTACACAGGCATTTATGGACAACTGCAGACCATACCTGGCAGGGTGTTCAGTTCACTGCCTCTGCCCATGGACACATGGACTGTGCCTGCCAGGGGTTCCATGGGCACGTCCAGGTCCATCCTGGGACTGGCCAGGACCACATGCTCATAGCCTGCTGTGGTGTGGTGTGGTCAGCACCCCCTCCACAGTGCCATAGCTGCTACTGCCATTACTAGAGCCCCTTGGTTTCCTAGAAGGTCCACATTGACTACCAGCTGTTGGCATTGCTGGGCTACATCCACGCAGCTGTCGCTGCACTCAAGCCACACATTCAAGCACGGACAGACCCTCTGTCTGGTGTAACATTCTATACATGCCTGTGCCACCATGACAGCCTGTAACATGCTCATGCTGGTACCAGCTGTGTCACCTTTGCCAGGGGCATGGTGTCCAGTGGCCCTACCATGAGCATCCTGGGACATCTGCCTATGTGGTGCCCTGCTGGGCATCTAGCTATACCTGCTGTGACCGGACGCAATAGACATGGTTATCACACTTCCCTGTGCACTGCCACTGAACACCAGCTGTCCCTCCACTATGGCCACTGGTGATGCGATGTGTATAGGCACTGAAAGTGTGTGCAGGGTTGGGGTGGCTAAAAGGGGGGTGTCAAATGTTGGTACAGTGTCGGCCCCTGACAACCCCACCTGTGCCTCAACAGTACTATCATCATCTTTGGTGTCTGTATGGACACCAACATCAGATTGCATGCAGGAGGGATCCTAATCCACCTCGCCAACTGTGGGGGAAAACAATAAATGCACTTTAAAACCTGTACAGCATTTCCTAACAGTACACACACACACACACACACACACACACACACACACACACACACACACACACACACACACACACACACACACACACATACACACACAGCTCCATAATACCTACCTGTCCATGGCTTTATAGATAGTCCAACGTATATGTCCATGTGATACTCTATCCTGCATCACACTTGTTAACATACCCACATTGATACCACTCATTAACATATCAGTCCTCTAAATGCCTACACAAGTGGTCACAACACAAGAACTTTTAGTACTTTACCTGCCTGACCTGTGTGAAGTGGTTTTAAATGGCCTCGCTGCTGTAATTCGGTGTGCACCCTCTGTATGTCCGTTCATCATGAGCATGGCCCCTACATGAGTGGGCTTCTTTGTTCTATACATAATAACACGCACTGGTGGGACATGTGTATGTAATGCTCAGTACACGCCAGATATGCTGCTCCTTCAAACTATCATGTGACAACTGTGATATTTGGGTACACTCCCTGGTGTTGACTTGTACTTCCCCAATGCATCTGTAGTGACCTCTCTGCTGAATGTGATATTAAGGGTGTACCTGCTGTCTAACTTCGCTCTGGATTCCTGTTCCATGCTACAGAGCATATTATACTATCAGCTGTCCTGTGATTACACACATGATAAGTATTCCTGGTGTGTAATGTGACAGTCCATGTACATGCACTGCATGATCCCAGAGGAAGATACTGCTGCATGAACACCCCACAATCACACGTGCATACAAGACCAGACACACAAACATACTCACATGCACACAAACATCCTACATGCATCAACCCCCTCCACTTCACCAGAGTGACCCTGCAGACAAACTGACTACCCACCAGGATGCACACACACACACACACACACACACACACACACACACACACACACACACACACACACAGGTGAGGTTGCACAATGAAAGTGCACACTGTCCTCCTATTACTCCACTGTCAACGTGCATAACATATGATACCCAACAGCATACAGTGTAGCTATAGTCAATCCATGCTGACAGCACTATACATATGTGTGATGCATGTTCTGTGTCACTAGGTGAAGCCCCATCCCCTGGATACCACTGCGACCATGAACATGGTATTTCTGTGCACCTGTTCTGCACCCTACCATGTACTGTGCACCACACATCACAGGTGTATGGCCCATTGCTGAATGTGTACTACTGTGTCAGTTATGTCAGATTTAATGCTCACAGCCCCTATGTTTTCTAGCAACACATGCCAGGGATGATATGTGGACAGATGTCATTTGTGATTGCCTGATGTCTGATGTACAGCTCTCAACATCAGTGGACCATGTATGACCCACCCAATACCCTTACACTAACAACCATTAGAGTATACCATGGCTATGGGGGTGTACACATCCTTCCTGATATGACGCACCCATTCGTGATCTGCATTGCAACCACATCACTGAATATCTTAAGAGTACATGTGCCTGATATGTGACATATGTCCTGTACTTTCACATGCAGTGTCTACGGAATGTGTTAGGTGTGTGGATATATGTGTGCTATGACAGTTTGACGCACCTCTTGTTGTGTATACTACAGAAGTCACTACACCTGGTGGGAGTATACCAGCATGGGCCATCTGCAATTGCCAGTGTATGTTCAGTCTGCCCTACACATGTCCTCCTACTCTGCATGATTGCAAGGTCTACTCATGTGCACATCCCTTGGTGTTCACACACTGCCGTTACTATTGCTGCGGGGGTAGGGTTACATCTGCCACAGGTCGTAAACCTGGCTACATGCAGATACTGCCATTCTTAGCATCCTTAGTATCCCTGCTGCAGTGTACTTGTTAGCCATGCTGACACCCCCTTCAGTCTCTTTGCAAATGCATGGCAAGTAAGCCCTACACGTGTGTAACTTTGCAGTGTCCCATGCACTGAACACCACATGTTACAGCCTAGTCCCAGCTGATAATGTGGACTACTGTAATGCCTTATGCCATAGTGTATCTCTGCAGCAGTTGCCATTGTCCTGCAGGTGTGTGCACTGGTGTTGCACTGCATATGGATGTTGTTCCAAACATGTCCCTACTGTATGTCATGTCTCCCACCATTATGTTACTCCTTATGGACACATTCTGCAATGACAGGATGTTTGTTATCATGCAGGTGTCTGACATACCCTTCCAATACCCCATGATGGTCACCTCTGTGGTGCCGTGCATTTCACAGCAACAATACATGCACATGTACAGCATGCATTCTGGGTAGGTGTGTTAGATGTGTGCATGGAATATACCATCGCCATTACATGCCTGGTGTGTTGGCAAGCATCTACATAAACCATACTCACCGGCTACAGGCTAATGCTTTGGTGGAATCCCGGAGGGACCTACATAAGGGGGTGAGAGATGCAATGTCAGTGGCCACACCTGTGGCAGTGCTACAGGGTGGGTGCAGTATTACAATACATCAACGGCATGTTTACACAATACTACCACATATGGACATCTGTTTTTCACTACAATGCAGCAACACAATATATCTATGACATGTCAGATATGCATGCTTTACCTGTACTGATGCGGATGTATACACAACAGTGGTCTACTGATGTGCCCTGTGGCTTTACCTGCATGCTTCTCAGCCAGTGTGTGAGTGGCACCGACCTCCACGAAGGTGGCTGGCAGTTGGTGGCTGGCCAGATGGGCCATACAGGCGCAGTTACATTTATACATGTGGGATGGAGTACTGTTAACATCTTGTGCCCAAGTTGTGTCAGGTCCTTGTTATGGGATCTGCAACAGTTGGTAGTGTATTGCAGGGTAGACATGTTTGGCTGTGGGGAGGGAATACCTATTCATACAAGGCGTATGTTGTTTGGGGCATCTCAATTCCATTAACGGTGCATGTGGACATATATGTTTCTGTTATGTTCCCATTTTTATCTACAGATGTATGGCTGTATATACCTATATATATATATATATATATATATATATATATATATATATATATATATATATATATATATATATATATATATATATATATATATATATATATATATATATATATATAGACATATACATGTAGACATATATATCTATAGATGTATGCTTATGTATGTACATATGTTGATATATATATATATATATATATATATATATATACACACACACACACACACACACACACACACACACACACATATATATATATATATATATATATATATATATATATATATATATATATATATATATATATATATATTATATTTATTTATATATTAATATATATGCACACACACATACAGCTACATGTTGAAATACATTCCCTGTACTGTTGAATGACTGGCCCGGATAATATGTTTGTGAAAACATCAGGGTTATGTGTATCTGACATGGTTTAGTGGTAAAGCACTTTGGCTATGGTGTGTAGGATCCTGGGTTCAAACGTTGCATTGGCTGTTTATATTGTTGCTGGGCAGAACATGGGCTGTTGGATTCAAAGTGATTAAGGCACTTTTAAGCAGTTGTCAGCAGGTTTGTGCGGAGGTAAGCACTGCTAACATCTCTTTACAGTTTCTTATAGTCAGTTAACTTTTCAATTGCTTAACCTGTGTAGGCATTGCTTACCCCCACACAAACAGGCTTAAACCCACTTACTGCTACTTTAAAGTGCTTACTTCCGCTTACCCCTGTGCTAATTTCTTTAAAAGAAAAAAAAAAGGGTTGATAGGAAAGTAGTGAAAAAGGGGCACAAAAAGGGAAAGACAGTAGAGAAAATAGCTAGGAAGTATATGAGAGAAAACACTATACCGGGTACCACACAATATCATCTTTATTTAAACAAAGTACTTTGTTTAAATAAAGACGTTATTGTGTGGTACCCGGTATAGTGTTTTCTCTCATATACTTCTTTTTTTATATACTGGGTTTTACCTGTAAGCTGTTTTGCTTTTCATTTAAAATAGCTAGGAATGTGCAGGAAGGGTGTAGGAAAGGTCCATAGCTGCCCATTTCATCTACAGCAACAGCTGTGCATTTACACTGAATTTGGAGATAGATTTGAACACTCAAACCCCCGAGAAAGGGGTGAGGACAACAATAATATGTTGTTAAGCCAATTAGACCAGATTACATGTGTCCAGTGGACACATGTGTGAAATAGACAGCTATGTATGGGGCGAGAGATTTTTTTGGGAACAGATTGCCCTTTTTTCAGGTAAGAGTGGTATGATGGGGAGGGATAGTAGGTATATTTGGGGAGGTAGGTTGGGCAGATTAACAGACAAAACAAACAAGATGCATACAGGGGTGGTATATGACACATGTGTGGGGTAAACACCTTAATGGGGAGGGGTGATGGGAAATTGGAAGCCCATGAGCCTCCTAGTGGAAACAGTGGGACTGAGATCCCCACCCATGGGCAATCACCACTGCACCTTCATAGCCCCAAAGGTGTCTGTGCTGGAGGCTGAGTCGCAGAGCCAGGCCAACCCTCTAGTTGTGACACACGGTCATCAAGCTGGCATAGCAGATCTCCAACCTCCCTATGGAGCTCACTATGCACCATGACCCAGACCTGGCAATGGGTGACAGGTTCCTGTCCACGCCCGGTCCCGAGGGGGGGACGAGCCCCATCCCCTGAAGCGATTCCACCTGAAGATGGTGCAGGACCAACGGACGAGAAGGTCCCAGGTTGGGTTCCAGACATGCTGGTGCCTGGTGCCATGGCCAGCTGACGTGGGACAGGTGGGTCCCCTGCACCGGCCTTCCCAAACGTGCTATAGTGTTTAGATTTTATCATCACATGTGGGTTAGTAATAGTCAACACATTCCAGGGTTAGGTATAACAGCATGCATAGATATTCCCATTAACCCAGACACCAGATTCGGAAAAGTTGCATAGCAAATGGAACACATGCATATGTGGGACCACAGTTGTAATAACAACAGCATGCAGGTACATTGATGGCACCATGCCACCAATGTTGGAGTAATTCAATATAGCACATGCATGAAAACAAATTTAAATATATATCAACTAAAAGGACATAATCAGAAGAGTGGAGTCATTACATACCCGTTGAGGTGGGTATGTAGTTTATTGTTGGAGATATGGTGGTGGAAGAGAAAGATGTCAATTAACAACTAGTATATTCCTGTAGTCCACATTACTTTCCTAGACAGTGCTGTTATCTGTACCTTACATGTATTACTACACTACCCTATAGCCTTAGTTTGGACAGTGATATGGCTGTCATCATCATTATACATGAACTGGTTTTACCTGCAGTATACACCTCTTACCTGGTATACCTGTGGAGGGAATGTTTGTTAACACTAATTGTTTCTACACATACTCCCAGATTCTGGGTTGATGTTGTGCACATAGCTATCCAACTCTTTCTGCACAGACTCTGGCCATGTCTTGACCACATTCAGGTGTACTGGGTCATATCTAGACTATTGCCCTCTTCAACCTTTAGTGACTTACCACTCACATATACATGCTTTCCTACACAGTTATATTATGTTGCACAGTGTGGGTGAAAGTGATCAGTGATACTTTATTTTTCAGAGCAGCTGAAACACTCACAATTCCATACAATACCAGAGTAAACAGAACCAGTACAGGGTATCAAGGTTTTTATTTCTTGGCACAGTGTTCGTATCCAACGTACCTGTGGGAGCAATGTTTGTTAGCACTACCTGAATGGTGCCACACATAGTTCCAGATCACACATTAGTATTATGCACATACATCTCACTCTGTTACTGTACACACTCTGATCACAGCATGACAACATGGGGTGTACATAGGACATACTTGGCTTATTACTCTCATAGCAGTTTCGGGAGTTGCTAGAGTGAAAGGATTGTAATCATAGATGTGTGACAATCACTTGTATTCCCTGTTTGCTGCCTCAACATCTGGGATCATCCCACAGACTTCCCAGGGGGACAGGGTGACAGGCAGCATACATGGCCCATATACTGGACATTCTGGTCTTATCTGTACAGTTGTGGGGTATGATTCTGTATGCAGCCTGCTTCCACTCCCAGGATTCAGACCATGGCTGTGTCTGCTACAACTTAAACGCTGTCCATCAGAGTTGTGTGTGCTATATAGATATTGATGTATATCTCCTATCTGCTTTCTGTCTTATAATTCTTCTGTGGTTTTGCAATCTGACCTTGTATTACAGCATGCTTATGCAGGATTTCCTAGACAGTTATATTTTGTAGGACAGTGTGGGTGACAGTGATGAGTAATGCCATATTATTCAAAGCAACTGCATTAGTCACAATGCCGTACAATACCAAAGTAAACAGTACCAGTACAGGGAATCATTCTTGTATTTCTGGGCACAGTGTTTGTATCTTACATACCTGTGTGAGAAATATTCGTTAGCACTATCTGAATGTTGCCACACAGTACCAGATTCCACATTACTATTATGCACATACATTTCACTCTGTTACTGTACACACTCTGGTCACAGCTTGGCAACATGGGGGTTTAAATGGGACATATGTGGCTTCTTACTCTTATAAGGTTTTGGGGAGTTGCTAGCGTGCCAGCTTTGTTCTCATAGATGTGTGTCAATCAGTTGTATTTCCTGTTTGCTACCTATACATCTGGGATCATCCCACTGATTTCCCAGGGGTTCAGGTTGACATGCAACAAATATGGGCCACTTTACTGGACATTCAGGACATATCTGTACAGTTGTGGGGTATGATTCTGTATGCATACTACTACCACTGTCAGGATTTGAACCATGGATGTGTGTGCTAAAAATACAACAGTTCACATCTCAGTTGCATGTGCTATTCAGGCTTTGTTGTCTGCCTTTTCCCTGTTTTCTGTCTATGTGGCTCTCAGTTGTACTAAATGGCCTCTGAGGATTACAGCAGTCATATACACATTCTATTTATGGAGCACAGTGTGGGTAACAGTGCTTAATACAACAGTACTATTACGTGACTGCAAATCTTCATTACCCTATGATACCAGAGTATACACATGCAGTCCAGCAGTTAGACCTTTATTGTCAGGCTATTATGCTTTTGTTTACATACAAACTATATGAGAATCTTCCTGCCATATTCTCTGGTGTATGCAGTATTTGCTTTAAACAATACAGGTTTTATACAGGCAATTAATGGACTAATACTTTTAGATACTTTTAGCAGTACATGCAAGAGTATTACTGAACTGCCTCACATCACATTCTCTCCAGGTGACTTCCATTGGCCTCCTGGTTTGCAGCCCGCTCACTTGCAGCTATGAAGGACATAAGAGGAATATTTAGCCATGACTATCCATGATATACATGAGCTGGCAATTATTACACACATAGTGGAGTGATACACACAGCTGGGACATCCCCTGCTGTTCTAGCCTCTTGTATCCACTGCTCAAAGAGGTCCCCCTAATGCCACTTTGGGTCTGCATAGTGATGCCTGACCTGCTCACCAGTTCGGGGTATGCCAGTGGCACTGGTGAGGTCACGGGCGAGATGGTCCTAGGGTTCCATCTTATATTGGGAACCTTGGTACTGCCCCTGCAGCAGTCTCTGCTCATGGTCTTTGACAAGGAGTCCTGCCATGACTCTGGACTCCTGGATGCACCAGCTCTGTGCCCGAAAGCACACTCCCTCTCCCCTTCCTGACATGGTGCCTGCAAGGGGAAGCTACAACTGGTTATGAGATGTATCCCCGCCTGTTGGGTTTAAGTAGGGCTGATTTCCCACACTTTACTGTGATTGGCTAGTTTTGAAAAGGCTAGGCTATGAACAAACCTGCTTACCTAAGGTTGGCATTGTTTAAAGCGGTATACCACTGGGCACAATGTGTTAGCTGGTCTACGCATTGCTTACACCTCCTAAGCTGGCCTGTGCAATGCTTAGCATTGCTTACATTAGACTTTGCATTATATTTTCTTTTTGGCATTGATTTTTTATTCATTACATCTTATATATCTGCCTGGTATCCATGATTCCTGTGTATGTACACTGTATGGGGTCCTTGTGTTTTATTGGGGACTTCAACACTCTGTTACAATTGCACCTTACTTCTGGGCTTACTGCTGTACTCCAGTTCACATATTTATGTTATGTAGTGGGTTATGGAACATATGACTGTATACTGATTCCTTTCACAGGTTCAGGTTGATTTTACTATAGTGATGACTTGTTTGGTGATACCTCATTCTTCTGTACTGATGTGATAGCATGGTGGTCAACTACTGTGACTATAGTGTATAGGGTCCTGGGTTCAAGTCCTGCAATGCTGTTTATTTTGTTGCTGGGCAGAACAAGGGCAGTTGGATACAGAGTGATTAAGACACTTTTGAGCAGTTGTAAGCAGGTTTGCTCAAGGGTAAGCAATGCTAACCTCCAGTTACATATGCTTACTGAAAGTTAGCTTCAGAATTGCTTAACCTGTGTGTGCATTGATTACCCCCACGCAAATGGGCTTAAACTCACTTACTAGTGCTAAAATATGCTTACTACTGCTTATTGGTGCTTACACTTGCTTACTAGTGCTTACTCCTGCATACAATTACATGGATTTGGGCAGTTGTATCTCATGGTTCTTTGGAAGGTGGGGGATTTGGAATCTGTATGGAGTTGTCATTCATTGCACATTTTACCTTCCATTTGTAGCCATGATTCCTGTGTATATATATATATATATATACTGTATGTGGAACATGTGCTTATCTGGGGACTTTGCAACATTATGCCACTGACACCTCACATTTGTATTTAATGCAGCACACCATTTCATGAATATATGCT
Organism: Protopterus annectens; assembly: GCF_019279795.1. Classification (NCBI taxonomy): domain Eukaryota; kingdom Metazoa; phylum Chordata; order Ceratodontiformes; family Protopteridae; genus Protopterus; species Protopterus annectens. Next base: position 1,365,931,821 of record NC_056739.1, read on the forward strand.
ATTTAGTGGGTTATGCAACAAAAATGTTGGTCATAACGTGATTTACCATGGAAAATGGAATGTGCTGCAGTGGGACTTGAACCGAGAATGCCTACTCGTACAACAAATGCTCTACCCACTACACTATTGCTATATTTCTTAATTTGCATATATTTTCCTTGTTATCCTCTTCAGCCATTTAAGCTGCATTAACCGTAGCTAAGCAATGGGTACACCTGCACACCTACGGTTAGCATTAATTGGATTTTTAATTAAAAAAAGGGTTTGCTCATTTTATTTGTATTTACTTGCTGTTGCAAACATGGAGGAATGTTGCTGGGGATATGCGGACACCTATGAGCAGTCTCACTTATTTCTTTGGCCTTTCTGCTGATCTTCATTGCAGGGGTGTGTATATTCTAAGATCTCTGCTCTCAGACACCTCCTGCACTCTTACACGCTCCATGTAAGATTAGGAGCTCAGGCATCACACCTTTATCAATATGCATGGTGCGCTGCCATCCTGCTCCTAAATGGCCGCTTCCATGCAGGACTAAGCAAGTCCTGCACAGAAGAATAGTAAATCTGGGGGAGTATTTAACAACATGTATTACTTGGTTGGGCTGAGGGAGTTCTCTCACCTGTTTGTGACTATTTTAGAATTCACTCAAAAATTATCATTGAACCATGATTCGCTAAACCACAGCTGGAATAATTTAACTAATCTCATAAATGTGTGTCTATATATCTATATAAATAAAAATGTAAATGTTCGTTTGTTCAAAATCTTAAATCTCCGAAAGTTCTTCACCGATTGATTTGAAATTTTCACACAATGTTGCATTCGAATATGCACGTGTTTTTATATACCTACTATTATATAGATGTCACACGTTGCATTTGAATACGCGCATGTTTTTATATACCTACTATGGATCCTATATATTTGTATACAAATACGCAATTTTATATGTTTTTGTTATAACTTTCTTTCTTCTTTTTCAGTGCAATCGATCTGCTTTAGTTCATCCAAATAATGCCTTGCAGAAGATCAAACTTAGGTTGTCATACTCGCGGAGCGGAAGCAGTGCGACGAGTAATTGCAAATCAAACTGAGGAAGAATGGGCATCAGCGAACAAGTGAAACAGACAAAGAATGGCTCAAATACGTGCCGAGGAAGCAGCAGATCAACGTGCAGCCAGACTTGAGGATGCACGGTTGTGAGCACGGCGATCGTGTTCTGCAGCTTCAGATCTGCTTTGTTCTCCTCAGTCGACACCAGCAGATGAAATAAATGCTTGCCTGAAATACACTACTTTGTGGTGACATGTAAAGACGTTAAAATTAACTACAAATATGCGTGTCCAACTGCAAAACGATCGATCAGCTGAGATATTCTCACATCAATTGCTGGAAATTGGGAACGGAAAGGTGCCGGTTGATCTGACCTCAGGACGAATTTCATTGCCTCATAACTTCTGCAATTTAGTGACGTCAAAAGAAGAATTGATTGAAAAAGTATTTCCCAATATTCAAACCAATTATAAGAATCACGATTGGCTGACTGAACGAGTTATTCTTGTGGCCAAAAACAAAGACGTCTATGAACTTAACAATATTATTCAGTTTAACATTCAAAGTGAGGCAGTCACATACAAGTCCGTCGACACTGTTGTGGAAGCAGATGAAGCGGTTAATTATCCAACAGAATTTTTGAATTCACTCGATCTGCCAGGGATGCCACTGCACGTACTGCAATTGAAAATCGGCATGTCAATTATCATGTTGCGAAATATCAACCAACCAAAGCTTTGCAACGGCATGCGGCTTGCAGTAAAAAAATTAATGAGCAACATCATAGAAGCAACAATCTTGACAGGACCTTTCAAAGGTGACGATGTCCTCATTCCTCACATTCCTATGATTCCAACGGATATGCCATTTCAATTTAAGAGATTGCAATTTCCAATTCGATTGGCGTTTGCAATCACCATCAACAAAGCTCAGGGCCAATCTTTAGAATTGTGTGGTTTAGATCTACACATGGATTGCTTCTCACATGGACAATTATATGTTGCGTGTTCTAGAGTCGACAAATCAGACAATCTCTATATCTGCACAGACAATGGAACAACAAAAATATTGTATACCCACAAGCATTGTGAAATTAAACATAATAGAAACGTGCGCTTTCTCTTTTCTTTCTTTTCCATTTAACCAGACTGAGCCACAACAACACATGGCCAGGTACAGCTACTATATATATATATATATATATATATATATATATATATATATATATATATAGATATATATAGATGTAGATATAAGTACTGACTCACTCAACAGCTGTAAAATCCATCAATACTAGACTCATTGACATAGAGGAGTAAAGAAAAAAGGCTTTATTCCCCTGAAAGATCCATAATAAAGATACCACACAAGGTTCACTGAGTCAGGCTTTGAAGGATTGTTTTTATTGTATGTGATTTATTCATAGCCTGTTCATAGGTGTTTACAAGGCTAACAACCACAATGGCCTATATAAGCCTAGCCATTCATCCCAAATCTCTGAAAAGTTCTGCTGCCCTTGATAAGTGCAAGCAGGGGATTGGGATTTGAATTATTTATAAGCAGGGACCTGGGATATGAACCATTTGCAGGCTGTCTGTGTCCATTAGAGACATAGGTGCCAAACCTGGGATGTATTTTCTGTTCCTCATCCAATTGTTCAAGTTAAAATTGAAATGGTTTAGGGAGGAAATTTGCTTCACATGGATGTGGAGCCTCTTCCAGAGAAGAGGTAGTTACTAGAATACAAACCTGTCTCTCCTGCAGGTCCTACATATGACACAGGCAAGGTTTAAGTTTATAGAATGGTTAATTCCCATGCTATTTGTTTGCAGATGTGCAGGAGGTCCATCAGAGTGGGGTCCAGCGATTCCTTGTGTGCCAGGCATAGATCCCTCCTCAACAGCCTGTAGGAGGCAGAGTACAGGGATAGGGCCTTGAGGCAGTCTGCACAGGATATGTTACTTACACCCTCTATTCTTTTAGTGAGGAATATCTGTGGACATTAGGATTGTTGGATGTGCCTGGTTAGGTATATACCAAAGGGGGAACTGTACATGATGATAGGTCTGATGAATGACAAATATAGTGGAACAATTACTTCCTTGGACCTAGATGCCATACCTTTGTTTATAAATTGCACAACATAGAATGATTTCTTCAGTCCTGTAGACATGTGAGAGTCAAAGGCTAGATTATTGTCTATGTGTGTCCCCAAATCCCTGACTACTGGGTCAGCTCTTAGGGGTATGTTATCAGTATAATAGTTACCAGTGATGGATGAGTACCTGAAGGATACTATTATGCATATCTTGGCATTTATTGTTTCTCCATGGCTCTGCCACCAGTTATTTGTTTGTGCCAGCCCTTCCAGGACAACATTTGTATCAGTAGGATATTCTATTTCAGCTCCTAATTTGCAATCATCTGCAAATTTAGTCAGTTAAGGCCATTGACATTGCCCTTGACTTCAGAGAAGTAAATACCAAAAAAGAACCAGTCCTAGGACCAATCCCTGAGAGACTCCATTTGTGTCTGGCCTCTTTGTATAGATGGATTCCCCATCTTCCTGGGTCCAGTCTGTGAGCCAGATGGCTATCGACTGGGTGACATAGGGGTTTATACCTAAATTCGTGAGTTTGTCAATGGTGCTTGAGTGGGCTATCGTGTCAAATGCCTTGGCCAGATCAAGGTAGGCATCATGAACCATTTTGCCCTCATCCATTGCTTTTATGATCTTCCCAAAGAAGTCCACCAAGTTGAGTAGGCATAATTTGCCCTTAATAAAGCCAAAATTGTGCTGAGTCCAGTGTCTGAAGGTTTCCTGTGTTATTATTGATAATTTCCATCATAATTCAACCATGGCTTTGTATTTGAGACTAGTGAGACTTATAGATATGTAGTTTCCAGAGTCTGTTGATAGCCCACCTTTATTCAGAGGGGATGACTGCTATGGTTTTCAATTTGTGAGGCAGGAAGCCTGTTTAGAGGCTACAGTTAAATAGCAATTCTAGAGGGCTTAATAATTCATGTTTCATGCTGTTTAGGAGGTATCCTGGGATATTGTCAGGGCCCACTGATGCAGTGTTCTTGGCCTTAGAGTTAGCATTATGGGCCTGTTCCCTACTAATGATAGGGGGAGTTATATTTGATAGTATTTCATGATGGAAGGTTGAGGGGGAGGGAGGGGTAAAGTTGAAGCTGAATTTATTAGCCAGTAGTTTTGAAATATTTTCTGGCTTAGTAAAGGTGGCTCCATTAACAACGAGCTTTGCACACAGTTGTGTATTGCCTTTGAAGTTGCAGACATAGCTAAAGGAATTTACCTCAGATTTGCCTTTGGTAGTCTTTATTTGTTATCTGAGTTGCTTGTTTAGTTTGATGAGAGTGTCTTTATCCTGCTGGGTGCTAGACCTCCTAATTTTTGTCATGATTTTATTCTTTCTGTTATCCCCCTATTAATGTTGTGATTCCTTCAGGGTGGCTTGTTTTTTGAGCTAGTTCTGTAATTCTTCCTGGTTGGTACAGCTGCCTCTGTGCAGCTATTAACATGCTTGTATAGGGTTTCTGTGAACAGTTCCACATAAGCAACAGTGTTCTCAGGGTTTATGGGGAGCTTGACATTTTGCCAGATTATCACTTAATAGTAGAAAGTTAGCCTTAGAGTAGTTCCTGAATATTTCAGGGTTAGCTGAGGTTCCAGGATTTATTTTTACTTTAAAGAAGACCATTTTGTGGTCTGATCTTACCACAGAAGACATTTCACTAGAGGGTATGCAGCACTTTCCCATAGTAGCAAGGACTAGATCTAGTATATTTACACACCAGTCAGTGTATTGACAATCTGGTCCAGGGAGTTTGTGTTTATATAATCTAAGAATCTCTGTGACTATAGGTTTGGTATCATACATGATTCCCAGCTAATAGTGGGGTAGTTGAAGTCATGAGTCAATATGGTATTGGTTTGTATGGTGAGTGTTTCCAATATGTTTAAATACATGTTATGGGTGGGGAACCTATAGCTTGCGAGGAAATATTATTTTGCCTTTGGTGATTTGAATGTGGAGAAGCTAAGGTGTGTTGTCCTGTTTGACTAACCTCGAATTGTATTTATTTTTTATGCCTCTCTGTGTAGTAAATGGTCTAGATGTGTGAAAGGCATTATAGCCTTTCACTGCAAGCATGCTCTTCACAGCTTTAAATGCCTTAGTGACTGCACAGATGTCAGCATTCTATAGGGTGCAGAGAGCTTGTAGGGAGTGGATCTTTTTTTGTTTAAACTGCTAGCATTGAGTAGTAACACATTTAGATTTTCTTGTTTTTCATTTTCTGTGTCGAAAGTATTGTCAGTATGGCATTGCCTAAATAAGGCACTATGAGGGAGAACAATGTTTTAGCTAATATTCAAAAGCCTAGAGGGAGAGAGGAACAGACCATCCCAGGAAAAGTAGTGTTGTTTGTTGACCATCTCCTTCCATGCTGAAAAATATTGCACCTCTTAGAATGACACCAGAAACTAAGCTGATTAGTAAAGTCAGTTGTCTTCTTTTTGTATTGCGTTATCATGTTGAGAGAAGGTAAAATACTGCTCACTGCTAGGCTCATACTGACCTGAGACACATATTCTGAGAGCTCCATGATGTTTTTCTTCTTATAGTCTGGTGAGGTATGTCTCAAGTCATTCACATGCACATGGACTATGAGTGAGAATTGCAAATACTATGTTTAAAAATAGAGTTTTAACATATAAGAAGGGCGCTTTTCAAAATAGTAGAAGTTATTTGTTAGACAAGTTATACCAGCTGTCATAGGTTCATAGGTTCATAGGTTTATACTAGGCTATCTGCCCTAAGGCATTTATAAGCCTAGCCAGCCAATTTTATTGTGGCTTCATTTACCCCTTATATGAAAAAATACTTAGCCCATTAGTTTGTTGTGCCTCTGTCCAGCAGTGACACAGAGATGATCCTCAAACCATCTCTAATCCTCCCCCACACTACTCTTGAACAGAGTCAGACAGGTGGGGTGGCTCATGATCCACCGGACGAGATTTTTTCCACAGGATCCACAGCAGTCTCTGAGTGATGATGCCCTCATCCTCCAGCACCTATTTATATATATCCGGTTGAAGTTTTTTTGGGAAGTTTTGGTGGATTGGGATTGGATTTTTTGGATTTTTTCCATTATTTTAACCCGGGCATGGACATGTCTATGTCAGGGCACATGTCACCTCTGAGCAGAGTCAGTATGCACTGAATAGAGCTGGAGTTTCTTCATTCTGGCATCATTGACAGATTTGGAGTCCCTCTATCCTTTTTGGTGAGGAACTTTTGGGGTCTCTCCAATTGCGAATGTCGGGTGAGATACATCGAATGGGGCATTGCTCCCGATCATTGGTCTGATAAGAAGAGAAGGACAGTACAATGACCACACTAGATCTGGATGTGAAGAGATCCTTCATCATCAGGAGGGCACTATAGGAGATGCTTTACTTTCACTTTGTAATGTGAGTGCGAAGGAGGGCCACTGTCAACCTGGGGCACCCTGATCCTGACCTCCTCTCTGTGTTGGCTGGCCCTTGTGGTAGCCATAGGGTATTGTTGCTTATTGTTTTACTTCACTCAGGCCATTTATTTTTGTTTTGCTTGTTTTCCCGCCAGGGCCTGCTATATTTTTGGTGTTTCTGCACAGGCCACTATCTGAGCTATCTGTCCCCGTGAGTCTTCCAGTTTCCGCTCAGTCCGTGTCTTTCTCAGTTATTCTATAGGCATGTTCCAGTCGTGTTGAAAACTTGATGCCAAGGAACAGCCCTGTAGGGGGACATAGGTGACAAGACACTGGGACACCGCTTGCAGTCTCTTGCCCTGTGGGACACCACTACAGCCGGCCCAACTGTGTCTTCAGGCGGTTGGCAACCCATTAAGTGACATATGGGTTTCCCTTACATTTGTTTTGGTTTTTTTTTGTGTGATGCTTATGGGGTTAAGTTTAAGCTAGGTCTGTTTAGGCTGCATGGGAGGTATGTATTCATCAGCCTGCAATCATCAATGGCCTTGGTGACTGTGCCTTTTCAAAATCAAGTTCAAAAGGGATCTTTCCTTGACAAAGCCAAACTGGATCCGGCATGATCATCCTTGACAAAGCCAATATCTTTGTTTATGATCCATTATGATCCTATCCATACCTTTATTGTTAGTCTTGAGGCATCCTCTCCATACCTTCCACGAGGGGACTTATTGTATGGATGTCAGGCCATCTTTCTTTGTCATATTGTCTATGTAACATACAGAATTTTTTTAGAATATTAAACTTTGTGTCGGACCACATCACACTTAAATTATAACACAATTAACATGTTTTGTGAATACTGTATTTTAGATTAGTCAAATCCTGTCACAGTTAAATCTGGTCCAGATAATTTTTTTATTCTTATTTCATTTGATAGATATGAGTTATGAATCAGAAATCTGATTTTTGTTAAAAATGGCAGTTAAACATTTTAATACTCTCAATTAAATGTCAGACAGAAACATTTAATCTTGTCGTATGATGATGCCACTAGCTAGGTGATCAGTGGTTTGCAGTTAGATGTCAATTAAGGCACATTATGCACAAACACAACAAACCATTTTCTTAAACAAAATAAATAATGAAAACAGCTTTTAGAGACTTACAAGTACTGAAGAGCATGTCATGTTACTTTAAAGAAGAACGGAAAAACATGCCATGTCCTTGAAAGCATCTGTATTTCTTATTAAATGAATGTAATTACTTCTATATTCATACCAGTCTGTGAGGCTTTTTCAAACTTTAGATGATACCTTTTTTGATTTATCTCTTTAGGTTCCTTATTTCTGCCCTGTAATTTGTAAATGTGACTGCACGAGTGCTGCTTGTTGTTGACTCTGGCAAGAAAAAAAATTAAATGCACTTGTTTGATTATTATACCAGTATATCTGATAATTTATCCTTGTCATGAATTCTGTCAGTGCTTCACACAGTGTGGAAAAATACTAAAAGATTTATTGGATAGTGAAAGTTTATATATGTGCATATCACTATGTTCCATAACATCTGTCCTGTCCTCTTCACCATGAATTAAGACAATCATTCAGACACTGCAGAATATTGATTAGTCCCATGATGTGTTTGGCAGAAGGTGGTAGGATGTGTAGATGAGAAGTCAGTGCCAATCTGCCAGGTATGTCCATTTTCTATTGAGCAAAAGCTGGTGCTCTAATAGGGAATATACTCCACTGTTGTTACAGGTACAAGTTACTAGTGTATTATTTAGCATTTATGTGTATATTTATTTATTTAGTTATTTAGTTAATTTGTCAGATATTAAAGTTGTTCTTATAGTGCATGACAAGAAATGACAAAGCTGAACTGTTATATTGTCATATGATGAAATCATTATATAAAAGTAGGAGTCATCCATTGTGCTTTATGTGATCAGCCATTGTTCTAATAACAGCCCCCCTAACCAGCATTGGGCCCTAGGCAGCTGCCTAAGTTGCCTAGTACTGTGTCTGTCTGTACAACATGACCATATTAAAATGACATTGACTATGACCACTTTAAAGCCACTTGCATGATGCATCATTACATGATAAAGGTAAGCAAAATTTTGGAAAGAAAGAATACATTTCTAACTCACCATGCAGTCCTGAAATTGATTATAAGGAACTTATGAACCAAATATTGTAAAAAAAAGTATATAAAAGAAGAGTACTAGACAAGATCTGTTTGTGTGGTTCTCAGTAATATGAAGGTTGGATTCTGATTCATGCACAATAGCTGCACAGCCCATGCAGATTAGTGAATTTATATCAATAAATGTCCTAGCACAAGCATTAGGGAATACATAGATTAAAGTGAATGGAATAATTATAATATCATCATTCAGAGGCACTATTGTAGGTGCTAGTGCCACAGTATATTTTTTCTATAAAAAGTAAGCACAACAAGAATATCTGTATTACTTGTAGGACTAACAATGGTCGCAGTTGTAGAATGTTACATTCAGTGGCATTTAATTACTTCAGCTGCCACCAGTGTTGATCAGGTGGAGCAGCCTCAAAGGCTTTATGCTCATGTATTGGAAAATATAGAGACAGTGGCTGTAGACTAATACAGAAGTTAGATCAAAATATCATTAGGGTCATGATAAATATATTTCACACATATACTGAATATGTGGATCTGGAGAGGGGTCATCCTATCAATGTTGGCACAACTTTATATTAGCCTTACACAGGGACTTTATAGTAACCTACTCAGATGCTTTGGGTACTCTGAAGGCATTTGCCTCTCGACATTTGTCTCCCAAATGTTTTTTTTTTCATTTTAATGTACATTGTTTCATTCAGTTTAATAACAAATGAAGGTAAAAAAATCATGCTAAATAATACCTTTTAAATAATGACTATCAACTAAAATTAATAGCTACATAGAGACAAATGAAATATCATATTCTCTGTTTACCATAACTATGTATATTAATACAGAGTGTAATATTTTTAAATGATTAATGCATACACATATTGTCCTTGTCCCCTCCAATAAACAGACCACTCCAAATGACATTTGATGACCTTTATTACATTTTCATAAAAATAAATTTACTGAACAAAATTTAATTTACTAAGGTAACATATCCCAGCCCACCCTGAATAAAATAAGCAGTGTCATCACCACTGTGCACTTAACTTACTTCAAGCAGTGTCCCACTACTCACTTTCATTCTCCAACTCACCTAACACCAGAAGGGGAACAGAAGAGGGACATGCCTGCCCCTCTTCCCTGCCAAAAAGCCTGACACAGACTGTTCCTGCTCATTCACTCCAAAATCTTCAACAAACCATCCAAAAACAAACCTAAATGCATGTTAAACAGATTGAAGCCAAATTACTTAAGTGTACACTGCCCCTTCTAAACCAAAATGCATCCTGTCATCGAAATACCTGTGCTCTGTCATATAAAATCCCAAACAGTCAGCTGCCTTGATAACCTAAAATTAACAAACTAATGATCCCGCTCCAAAGCCATAAAACTGCCAGCATTCCTGCAAAATAACTGCTGTACTACTTTAGAACATACAATTCACATACCCGAGTATAACCTCTTTAACATAACCAGATCCTCCCTTATCCTAACTGCTAAGTGTCTCTTTGGAATTATTCCTAGGCCATTAACTGACAAATGAACCACCAAGACTCTAAGGAGCCCAGTTTGTGACTACAGAGAAGCAAACTCCTCCACAAGCTGATGTCATGTAAGACCTCTGATCCCATACCATGTGACTCTCTACCCAAAACGATGCCAACCCAATTGTGTGCCAAGCAGCCTAGCTGCAGTCCTCTTTGCCACCCAATGAATATGTGAATGACCAAGAATGAAAATCTACTTTCCTAGAAAACAAATAAACAAACAAAAATAATAATAAGCCAGTCATCTTACCCCATTATATAATATAACACAAGAAACATTTCATGACCAATGATCCACACTCTTAATGACTTCAATTGCTCTGTCCTCTCTCACTAAATCCAATGCCCTTTCAATGTGAAAAGAATGACTGGAAAACCTCTCTCCCAGAAAACCAATGCACTGAAAAGCTTTCCTCATTATACATACAGACTGAATACTCATTATTATCTTGCCGCCTACTGATTGAAAAACAAAGCTGTGAGGACTCCCAGCATGAGAGCAAAGCAATCTCTTAGCCAACCCACCTGACGCAATCAATCATGCCTGTCCTTTCTCAGTACTATCTGCCTACCCTTCCCCAACTGATCCATTTTAGATCTACACACCCAAATGTGCACAGAGGCAGAAAACACTGAGACATCCCACCAAATTAGCAACCCTAAAAAGTCTGATACCCTAAAAGCTCCATAATACATCCATAGAGCCAGCATCACCCATAAGGTACAGCCTGATGACTCTCCATTAACTGAAGCTAATCAACACAGCAAAACCTTCAAAATCTATCTTGTCAATGGCCATTGTCTGTCAGTCTTCCCGCTATCAAGCCTACCCCAACCCTTCAACATATGAACCACAGTCCAAGATTTAGTAAATCATATAATTCTGTCACCTATGCAAATATACTAATTGCAGTTAAGTCCACCTTGACCAACTTAACTGCCTTACCTGATTTCTAAGCCTGTGTCAAGTATTTCAACAATAATCCTTCCAACTAAACTCCTTCCTCCTCAGGCAGCTCCAACAAAAATTTATCAAAATCATGCAATGCCCTAGCATACGCCGTCCCTGTAGAAGCTGCCAAGGATTCCTGTATTAACCATTTGATTATTCCAGGCCAACCTGCAACAACTCATCTGGCAATACCATTGGCTCATTCTCTGCCTCGGAGCTAACTGACTGAACCTGGAAACTGAAAGTGAGACAAGCTATCAGCAATGCCATTCTTAACACCCACCATATGCACACCTGTAAAAGAAAAAAATAATCATCAGACTCTGCCAAACCAACTTACATAATACAAACAAAAGCAATTCAGACCTTGCTGTCTTTGCCTATAACACTCATACCACTGCCATATTGTCTGAATGAAAAATAACTCTCTTTCCCCACAACCTCTCCTGCCAGACCTTCAATGCCATCTAAATTGGAACTAACTCTAAAAAGGCAACATCCCTCTTCCACATGTCCTTCCAACCTGCTGGCCAATGAGCTGAAAACCACTCCCCACCAAAATATACCACCATCCGAATGAATCTCACTGCATCTGTAAACAATTGCAATTCCCCTTTGACAACTCAATCCACCTGCCAAAAAAACATAAAATTAAACTACTCCAAAAAGATAACCACAATGCTAAATCAGCATACACCAACTTATTAACCGGCACTCAATGATTTAAACCCCCCTTCAACAAGCAGGCCACAGACCTAAAAAAGGTATGACCCAGGTGAACTGGCTGACATTCAAAATTCATGACCCCCAAGAGCTCCATGACATCCTTAATCAGCAACTTGTCCTTAGATTTCTCCCACTGAATCTTTTCTTTAAACCTGTTATCTTCTCATCCAGTACAGTAAACAAACCACAGCCTACATCCTCTAACAATCTAAGGAAAAACAGTGCCTTGTTTGTGCCTTCTAACTTCTACATAGCTAACAGAACACCCTGTTCATCACACATCCCCAAATAAGGCATGCATACCTTCAACATCTCCTTCAAACCCTTCAGCTACTACTAAGAAGTCATCCAGATAATGTCCTTCCTTCTGACTGCCCACTCGCTGGTGACAAATCCAATGGAGAGCAGTGCTAAATATCAGAAAAGTAGCACAGGCTGTGAGCATCTTATCATCTTAGCCTTATCAAAGTAAAACTTAGACCCAACCACCATGCCCAACAATGGCCACTCTTCCTCCTGAACCGGTAATAAATGAAGAGTAGCTTTAATATCTACTTTCACCAACCATAGGTCTGTAAAATCCCAAATGACCTGCAACACATCATTCAGAGATGCATAACTGACTTTTGAGTCATTTCCTGAAATGAAACTATTCATTAAATTCCCCTCAGGATAAGATAAATGGTGAATCAAACTAAATTCACTTGCTGACTTCTTAGGAACCAAACCTAATGGAGAAACCTTAAATCTGTCAAAGGGAGGAATATCAAGCATGCCCAATAACCTATCCACCGACTGTTACTTTTCAATCAAACCTTCCAAAATCTCTTCCTTCCCCCACAGGGAGTGCAAATTCCTACAAACTGACCCATCCACTCCAAACCTTGATTTAATAAAACATCTCTCTCCACAACTGCCAAACTGGGAAATTGTATAAGCATCTACCACAATACCTGTACATTAATGGGAAATTGCATCCCTCAGCCTTCCCCTTGACCCATGAAAGGACACCCCCTCTGCTCCTGAAAATTCCCCCTACCCCAACTACTTTGTAATCCAGGAAACAATGAAGGTAACCCACTGTATTCAGGCTGCTGTTAACTCAGATTAACCAATGTGCCTTCCGGCCTGCCACCCTGCACCTCTGAATGCATTTCTACACACGTTGAACAAATGTACAAAAACCTGCACACCACCCAGAAGCAACACCCTGCATTAAATGTCCAGCGTACCCCCCTCCCATCCCATCCTAACTTACCCCCCTACTAATGACTCCAAGGCTATCTCCCATAGTGGCTAGCTAAATGTCAGGATGTCTAACATCCCAACACAGCAACCGATCCACAGCCTTCCACTTTTGAAACTTCCGATCATACCACAACCAGGTGTTCCCTGCCCACAGACACTGTGCCTCCTGGATCATGAGAAAATAAGCCAAGAGTGGCAAGACCAAGGAAGTACCCTTCTCCAACCAAACCACCATGTAATAAATAAAGCCTAACACCCAGGTGTTCCATGCTCTTGGTTGCAGTCTACCTAACTTCCTTCGCCTCAAGGGTGCTAAGCCATCAAAGGACTTTACTGTTTGTGATTTCCAATTCCATCAGATATTGCACCACATCAGCATCAATTAATTTGAAAATATTAATGTATTCCCAATTCCAGATAATTTCTTTATCTGAAAAGAGTATATGAGGAGTCAACCCCCCACCCTTCTTGCCCCAGGGCCTGCATAGCTAACCAATCACCCAGATGGATCCCAAAGTCCGACCCAACCTCATGTTGTTGTGACTCCACTCCACCTGTGGATGACCCTAAATGCACCTTAATCAAGCCTAAACCCTACTCATCAGCAAAATCCTCTTCATGAACCTGTCTGCCTTCATTAAACCCCTGTCATTCTTTAGACACACCACATGCTTCACCTTGCTCCTGACATACTTCATCCCCACAACTCCCCACACTATTCCCAAACTGCACAAACTCAGACATACCTAATTGAGCACCGAACAATGTGTCAGATGAGGACACCACAGACCATAGGTCTCCACCACTCAGTGACCAATAACAACAGAATCAGGGACACAACCAAAAGTAGTCAGAGGCAGTAAGGGACACTTGCAATATATTGGTACTATTAACTTAAGACCTGGAATGAATAAGAGAATACCCACTAATCTGCAATCCCTGAAGTAAAAGAAGCCTAAACTATTCTCATCAGTATGTATTAACTGCACTTCCCCACCCTTCTCTATAACAGTTACCAGTTGTAAGGTGGAATAAATGGTACAGAACTGAAACTTGAGTCAAAAACAGGAACCTTGCTGGAAGGAAGTCATGAGTAGTTGGGAGGTATACTCAGACCAACTGCCAGCACAAGTAAGCTTCTTTAATGAACAGCTTCAAGCCCCACTGCACATTATGTGACTACCCACGCATATGCCATCCTGAAGTAATGGAAGACTAAAACTCCACTCTTATCATTATGTCCTAACTGCACATCACCACCCTTTCCTACTACAGGTACCAGATGTAGGAGGGACTAAGAGGGACAGAGCTAAATTTTTTTGACAAAACCAGGACCTCATTGACACCCCTGTAATCGAGGCAGTTGAAAGGTATACTGCAGACCTACTGTTAGTGCCAGCATGCTTCTCTGCATAATGACTTCATGCCCCTCCGCACATACATGCAAGACAGCCATTACATCAAAAGAAGTTTGCAGCCTGCAAAACGGTAATCACTGCATAACTACATTTCTTCCAGCTATTAGAAATCTTCAAAAGGAAACCACCACTACCAATGGCAGCCCTAATGAAGTGAAAAAAAATCAGTTCATGGACACTGTACCACTGCACTGACACAGCCTACTCACCCATACAAATGGCTGGAGATTCCTGCAGTGTTAGTTTGCTTTATCCTTTTTTTTCCCTTTTACCAGCCTTATCTTCCCCTAATGCAACACTGCCACTTCCAGGCCCCTAGCCTGAGTCAAAATCTCCCCACTGACTCCCACTGGGAAAGACAGAGAAAAAGCTCTCCTCTCTAAGAGAAAAAAAAATAGTTTGATCTTAATTTACTAATCAATGTAGACATATATTAATTACATGATAATACAGAGCTATAAAAATGTCTAATTTACACTTGAGTGAGACTGGATTATAGGAAGAATGTGAATGATGGGAAGCATTTCCAAATCAAGGTAAATTATTTGTTATATAATAATCAAACCTTTACATGACATTTTAATTATATTCCTTGTAATTAATGTATATATTTAAAAAATAATTGCATCTATACCAGTTGTTTTGATTTTTTTCAATAGTTCAATTTGCTTCTGTGTTATTCTATGTTTCAGTAAGTTATTTGAATTTTCTTTAGGAAGTCTTTTTATTAATTTATTTTTACAGCTTTCCTTGGTAATAGAAGGTAAGAATTATTTAATACTTCATAATAATTTTTAAATTCAGAAATATAATTATTTCTATCTGATGCCAGTTTGCTTTTTAAGTATTCCAAATAGGATCTATTTGACTAAAATTTTATATCAGCTAGGATTATTTGCTGATGTGTGTAGTGATGAAGAAAGCATACAGTATGAAGAACATTTAATCTTCTATAATGCTGTTTAGATTCTATGATTAATCTTTGTTGCTGTTTTATTTACAGCATTAACCATGTACATAAATATCCTTTCACCTATTTTTTTTTATTTTAATTTAACTATATTTTTACATGGATATGAATTAAGAAATTGCACAGCTTCTTCATTTCATTTTATCCCCCCAGGCTGAGACTGGAATTGATTACTTGTGATCATTGTTCTACCCCAGAAAACAAATTTTTGATAAAAATAAATTTATAGGGGGTTGCCATAAATATACCTTTACTGCATCCCAAACTATTCCCCAGATTCTCAAAAGCCTGCATGGAGTGCAAGATGAGTGCAGTAGCTCATGCGGGCAATATGTCTGCTGTGCGATCCAGGAACAGTCGGCAGAGGCGTGCACGAGAGCTCCAGCACTAATTTTGCATGGACTAAGCCCTGGTATGCAAATCACCTAATTTGCTGGAGAAATCCATGCAAATGAGGTGATATTGCAATCCAGGAAGGTTGCAATAGTCCGTGCAAGACAAGTGCAATCTGCAGAAATATACTTGGTTAGTAACCGAGTACATTTCTGCAAATTCCAAGAAGGAGCTATGACAGCTCCAAATAAAGGCTGCATATTATTGATGAAGCATGCCAATGGCCAAGTAGAAGGTAACTGGCATTGCAAACTGTCTAAAAAATAAATAAAACAACTTTTATTTTTTTTTCGCCAATCTCAGCAATTTAAGCATAGGGCAGCGGTGCGCAGATAGGATAGGAGGGAAAACAAGAAAATAAACTGAAAATGAGCATTCTAACAAAAATTAGCATTCTGCCATGTAAGTCAATGGCAGGCAAAAGACAACCTGGCCAGTGAGTAACGGTTGCTAAGGGGGGAGGCTCATTGTGGGACATGTAACTATGCATTAGCAGGCAATCCTATGCAAATGAGGGAAAGGTTAGTGAATCCCAGATTTTCCCAGGGTGTGAAGCAGGTTCCAAGAGTGTAAGAGTATAAATAGCTGGGTGCAAGACTAGGATATAGGTGACATCATGGAGAGGTGTGTCAGGCATACTGTAAGCAGATTGGAGACCTGCGGCTCGGGATTGCTCCTAGCATAGCACAGTTAAGCTAGGGGTGTGTCTAAACCTGCCTAGCACTCTTTACAAAGTGTAAGCGGGTGTGCTTGCCATGCACCGGGTTTTATAGGAAGAAAAAGGAAGTTAAACCAGGAAATAGCAACTCTGTGCACATATGAGCACTTCGTTTGTGTGGCGCGCACACAGGCTTAAACAAGGAGGCAATGGGAAGGGAAAACAGCAGTAGGAAGGTAATCAAGGAGAACTAGCTTAGCTGACAGGTGAAATGTATCAGAATGAGCCAATTACACAGGCAGCAGCCCAGCCCAGCACACCACTATAATCTATGCATGCATCTTTCCCCCTTGTTTTTCCCAAAAACTCTGCACCACCGGTGTATACAGATGGGGAAATTTCACAAAACGAAAGCAAGAGAAAAAATGTTAGGGGCTACTTTTTCTATCATAAACCAGCATGTGCAAGAGGCTGAGGGTGGTGAGGATGTGAATGCTGCTGAGCAACCCACACTGAGGAGACGGTGAAGAGTGTACAGACCCAGGGTAACCTACTAAGGGCTACATGAGCTGGAGATAATGGAGCACTATAGGGTAGACAGGGACCTACTACAGCAAATTATGGAGCTGTGCCAGCCACGCCTCACACACAGAACTAACAGAGGGGAACCCATCCCAGTGGATACCAAGGTATGTGTAGGCCTAAGAATACTAGCTACAGGTACCTTCCAAAGGCCAACTGGGGATATGATGGGGATTTCACAGGCATCAGCATCCAGGATACTCCATCAGTTCCTGGATGCCATGTCAGCACATGTCAGTGAGCATGTATATTTCCCCATCACCCATGAGGCATTGGTCAGGAATTTGCTTCTCTTCCACCAAATAGCAGAATACCTTGAGGTAGTGGGTGCAATAGACTGCACACACATATGCATTAAAGCACCACCAGGTGAGCGGGGTAGGGTCTACATCAACCACAAGGGCTTCCCCTTGGCATAATAATGAAAGTGTGTGCTGGCTGCCCTGGAAGCTACCACGATTCCCATATATGGTATCTGATGCAGCTGTACCAGACATTTGCCAATAGGGACATCCCACACGGTCACCTAGTGGGAGATGCTGGGTATGCACTGGAGCCATGGCTGATGACACCCATCAGAAATGCACACACACCTGAACAACAACTTCATAATGATGCACATGCACAAACACGAATCATAATACAGAGTGTGTTTGGGATGCTCAAGTCACGGTTCCGGTGCCTGGACACATCCGGTGGAGCCTTGCAGTACTCACCAACTACATGTACCCAAATTGTCCTTGTATGTGCCATGCTACACAGTATGATCCTGGGGAAACAGCTGCAGCAGGAACAGCATGGGTCAGGGCCACACAGCCCCCCACCAGTGCCAAAGCCTGCACAGACACAGAGTAACTTGGAGGAGGAACAATCTGAGCCTGGCCCAGTAAGCAGAAGGAGGCATGCCCACTATACCCTGGCCTTGGCAAAGAGGCAATGCATAGCACATGCACTGACACAGTAGTGACCCAGGGAATGACACCTCTCTCCAACTCGCACATACAGTAAAAGGGATGCCGAACATGACACTACCTGTGATCAACCATGTATAAGGAATGTACTATGTGCATCCGGCATAGGCAGCCCTGCAGCATCACCCTCAATACTGGGACACCCACAAGGTAAGTGACTCACACATGCCAGTCGGGGGGGGGGGGGCACATACCCAACAACAGTCACAGCCAGCAGAATAGGGATAGGTGTAGACAAATACAAACAAATTCTGTACTATGGCCTCTGAATGAGCCCCATGGGTAACCCCTACCCCAGCCCTACACAGACAGACTACAGCAGGCCAGCCAGTTGGATGTAAGTTGTGAAGGCTAGGAAGCAAATGACTTTGCCCCTGCTCCAAGCCTGACTGATACTTTTTCTCCTTTTTTCCTATTTTACTCCCTAACTGAAATCTTTTTTTTCTGAGACTTCTCTACCTTCTATATTTTAACTAAACATTTTTTTCTCTTTTTCATACCTCCCTACTATGCTGTGTTAATTTTATGTACATTAATATCTTTTTTGTTTTTTCTTATATATGTATTTATATATATATATATATATATATATATATATATATATATATATATATATAAATTGAAAAAGAACATTTTGTTTTTTTCTGATGTGTAGCCAAAAAAATGATTTGCTATAAAATTCTGGCCAAGCAGTTGTATACCTATGTAATTATTTAGTATTTCCACTTTTTCTTGTGGACTATATGTATAAAAACATTTTTTTTTCTTATTGATTCGGAGCTTATCTCCTCGGGCATCTACTGAAAATGGACATATATCCAGTTAGACTAGCCCAGTCAAAAAGTGTAAAATAAATAAATAAATAAAAAGTCAGAAACTAATATGTAGATAGTGAAAGCTATGATCTGTAGTACACTTGCATGCCTCTAGCCAGCATGATAGGTAAGACTATAGACTGAAATGGTGTACCTGACATACCAGTACAGTCCTAGCAACTGTGTAAAAGTGTAAGGTGTGCCCCACCATCCTTTGTACGCTTATAGTAATAGTCATGTCTGCCTCCCCACCCCTGTGTAGAAATGTAGAAACAGTTTGGTGTCCCCCTCGCTATGCAGAAATGTTGCAACAATCAATGCCAAATGACTGATGTATACCCTGCAGACACAGCATGCTACCTGTCGGTATACAACAAAAAGATCAGCACCGCAGCACAAACCACCTGGACTTGATCCACACATGCAATATAGATGGCCATACTGGGCATGCTCACAAACTTAGAGGAATGAAGTCAATGTCAGTCAACAACATACTGAAAGCCTATACTGGGCATGCTCACACACAAACACAAGAAGGCCATGTCAGCAAACAACAGTGGACCAGACATATCTGGCAGTTGCAGTTCTCAGTGCAGACACATGTCAGTATGCACCACTCCTGTCTTGCACACACAGTGGATAGGAATACAGACATATATGTAAGGACAACACACTATAATAAGCCAAAGGTAGACAGACATAGATGTGTTGAAGAGGGTGACCATGACAAGGAGCCATCTGGGCCTGTGCCACCCAACACACAGCCAAAGGGCCCCAAACACATGAGGTGCAGGTGTCACTCACTGCAGATACTAGGCACCAGTATCTGTCAGCATGATGGCGTGTTGCACGTGCCAGCTGTGCAACATGACTGTACAAGGAAGTTGTCACCTAAAGCTGTATACATGTACCTGTGGCATATGATCCTGTGTGTGCCCGCATGTGGCATGTCAACCCCTACATGAATGGGTTACGGCCCATGCACACACCGCCCTCCCCATAGCAGTATTATGACAAGCCTGCTGAGGTCATCTAATGTGAAATACACCTTTGGGGAAGCTGTAGCTCAGTAATCCCCATGGTGTGTCCTGTAACTGTGTACTGCTCTACTGATAAACTAGTTAGGTAATAGTCTTAACCCCAGACTTGGCAACTGTGTGAGTGTGTATTATGTGTGCATTTCTCAGTCTCTGCCTGTGTAGAGAGAAATGCTTTCTAGGCTACTCACACTCAGTACAGTTCATATACACAGCATTGGCAAGGCTGTAAATGTCATGCACCTAGAAATACACCTCTTGGGAAATCATAGCCCAGTCATCTCTGTAATACGTCTTGTAATTGCGTACTGCTGTAGTGTGATAAAGTAGTGAGGTAGGTGTTCTAACCCCAGACCTGGCAACTGTGTGTGTGTGTGTGTGTGTGTGTGTGTGTGTCTGTGTGTGTGTCTGTGTGTGTGTGTGTGTGTGTGTGTGTGTGTGTGTGTGTGTTTGTCTGAGTAGAGAGCAATGCTTTTCAGGCCACTCACAGCCCATACAATACACATACTCAACTCTGACAAGGCTGCTGATGCCACTCATCTAGAAATACACCTCTGGGGAAATCATAGCTCAGTAATCTCTGTAGCATGTCTTGTAACTGAGTACTGCTGAGGTGTGATAAAATAGTGAGGTAGGTGTTCTAACTCCAGACCTGGCAACTGTGTGTGTGTGTGTGTGTGTGTGTGTGTGTGTGTGTGTGTGTGTGTGTGTGTGTGTGTGTGTGTGTGTGTGTGTGTGTGTGTGTGTGTGTGTGTGAATCTGTGTGTCTCTGTCTGCTTGTGACTGAGTAATGAACAATGCTTTTTAGGTTACTCACACTCTTTAGAATTCATATACTCAACTTTGGCAAGGCTGCTGATATCACTCACCTAGAAATACACCTGTGGAAAAGTCATAGCTCAGTAATGTCTGTAGGGCATCCTGTAACTGCGTACTGCTGTAGTGTTTTAGAACTGTGGTATGGTTCCATCTCCACCCATGGCAGTTCTGGATGTTTTGTGTGTGTTGCAATATCTGTGTATGGAGCAATGCATCATAGGCTGCTCACTCACAGTGCATTTCAAATGCCCTACATTGCCAGACCTGCTGATGTCATTCAATGTGAAGTAAAACTTTGGGGATAAAGTTCTTGAGTAATCCCTGTGGTTTGGCTTATAACAGCTCTATGCTGTAATGTGATATAGAGGTTCTATACCCACACATGTCAGTCATGGATGTTTTGTGTGTGTCTCACTGTGTAGGGAGCAATGCATTTTAGACTAGTCACTTGCAGTACAGTTGAAATGCCCTACCTTAGTAAACCTGCTGATGTCATTCAATGTGAAATACACCTTTGGGGAAGGATGTCTCTAGCAATTCCTGTGGTGCATCCCATAATAGCTTCATGCTGTAGTGTGATATAGACCTCAGTCAGGTGTTCTATACCCACACATGTCAGTTGTGGATGTTTTGTGTGTGTCTCACTCTCTGTATAGAGAGCAATGCATTTTAGGCTAGTCACTTGCAGTGCAGTTGAAATGCCCTACTTTGGTAATCCTGCTGATGTCATTCCCTGTGAAATACACCTTTGGGGAAATAGTACTCCAGTAATGTCTATGGCATGTACTATAACTGTGTAGTGTAATAAAGTAGTTAAGTAGGGGTTCTACTCCCAGACATGACGGATGAGTGTGTGTGTGTTTGTAACTTGTCTCCTGTGTAGAGATGAGTGCGTGGGCAATGTGGAGGGGGTTTTGCTAATTTCTTTTATGGTGGCCCTACTACATATCACAATGTCAACCATTCAAGGTTAACAGATGTAAATTAGCTGGGAGGCTGGGGTGCAAAGCCATACTCATACATGTGACATCAAGGCCAGCCAGTCCAAGTTAGCAACCCCACTATTACCCAGATCACACACTCAACCCATGTGTCATATGAACACACATGACTAGGCAGCAGCCAATATGTGGGTAGTACACTACATATTGGCCTCTGATAGTAGCTATACAGTAGTGGGCTACAGAGGGCATGTCACCCTGCCCATCTGTCCAATATGCATGTACATGCAGACAGTGCACCTCTACCATGTTCCCAAATGGACACCTGCACCACCTGTGATGCCTTCACATGTGACTCACAACTGACATACCATGCCTGACAATATGTCCTGTATGGACAGATGACACTGACATCAAGGAATGTTGATGGCATGCAACCAATGTTGGTGAAGGGTAAACCTGCTGCCCATTACCAGTTCCTGCCACAGGTGGGCAAGACTGGTACATCTGATGATAATCTGTGTTCACAACATGGGCCAGACGCCCCAGATACAGTTCCACATGTCACTGTACATGCATGTGGGAAATGTGCACATCCCAGACACCATCCATGTCATGGACTAAAGAACACATACATGGTATGTGGTGTACAGCATTGGCCACACACAATAGTCACTCAGGTGACTGGATGGGGGATGCAATAAACACCTGTTTGGGCAAATGGAGTACTACAGACCTGAACCACAATGCAGACCATTGTCATGAGGCCTGATGCCAAGGTTTACCCATTGCCTACCCTCATACAGCCTGCTGGCACACTTGACCACCACAGAGCCATGTGCACCCTTTGTGTTCGTGTGCATGTGTTGTATGGTGCATGTGTCCACATACACACTCACTACAACCTCCCAGGGCATACTGAAGCATGCTGTCTGATGTCTGCCGTCTCCTCATACTATTTGCCCATATGGCCTCTGTATGACCCATGTGGTGCATGTGATACCTGCATATTGATGTGTTGTGGCAATCCCACTAGTGATGAGTGGCACTCCTGGCCCTGCCAAGTGTGTCAATGTGTGTGTCCCTGTGTGAGTGTGCCTGTGTTGACGTTGGCACCTGTTCATGCAGACAGGCATGTGTACAACACCTACCATACATCTACTGTATCCTTGTTGCAGATGGGTTTGATACCTTGTGCTGGTAGAAATAAAGATGCCTTTGGATTATCTGGTGAAAGCGCTTAGTTGTTTGAATTGCAAGTACTTTGGATTGCAATAAACGGTTAACTGCACTGGTTTCAGTAATTGCTTTTTATTTTTTTCTTAATATGTACTTTAGCCTGTGTACAGACTGTGGTAGATGTCATTGCCCTAGCTCCCCTTGTATCAGATGTTACATGCTGCCCCACTGTATGGTACCATGTTGCCGTACATTTATGGGGCGATACACACACATGTCCCATACCACATACAGCCATCAGACCAAACTGTGTAGCAGCCCAGTATATGTAGGGACATTCTGTGAGTGGCACATATGAGGATGGTGTAGAACAGATAATCCATATACTGTAATATTGTGCTAGCTTACCATATGTAGCTGTGGCTGTGTTCACATTGGTTGTGGTTATGCACTGTCACACAGGTGTATCTTACCCTGTGCTGTGACATGGCTGTTGAGCCTGCTATATATGCAGGTACATGTGCATTCCCCCATACTAGATGTTGGCCAGTGTTGAGCCAGTCTGCCTGTAGCCTGCACAGTGCATTGTTACATGCCTAGCAGCTTAGTGTACTGAATCAGTGGGATGTCACGTGCAGATACTTGCCAGATGTACTGCTGCCGGGCCTCCCTTAAATGTCATGTATGTCAGACAGAGCAGTGGGATGCTGTACAGATGTACGTCAATATCTAGTGGATAGTATTTGTCCAATGCACCCTGTACCAGCAGTCATTATGTGTCAGGCCAGACAGGAGAGTGTTAATCCAACACCTATGGTGCCAAATGCATACCAGTTGTCACGTGTTATACCCAGCTACATGGCTGTCTACATCCATATTGTCAGACCTGGTACACATGTGGTGAACTAAGGGAATATGTGTATACCTCTGGACTGTACAGGGTGTGTCCGAAGTTCCATATATAGTGGCCAATATCTCTACTGCACTCCACAGGGGTATTACATGCTATCAGCGGTACTTTACAATGATTTCCTTAGGATGTCTGTCAGTAGCCAATGGCACACATGTTATAAGCGAATTTCAGCATCCACACACACCATGTCTGTGAAGACAATCCCAGTGACAGTAGCAACAGTCTAGTAATATACCTGCTATACATACCTGACATCCCCTTGCACTACGGCATTGGGACTATAGGGGCTGGGGTACGGTTACACTCCATGTCCAGGACATATGGTGGACATATCTGTACATATACCTATCCAGATAGCCATATATATATATATATATATATATATATATATATATATATATATATATATATATAAAATGACATGTGTACTACATTGAATTACCACTGTCATGGCAACCATCCACTATACATCCCTACAGCATGTGGCAGTGGTCCCTTTACATTTCCTGTGTGATGGACATCCGTCCTGTGTGTGGGCATCAGTGATACAGGCAGCAGGTAGCAATACCTCTTACAGGAGAACTTGAAAACTCAGAGTGGACATATATTTATAGGAGGTTCAGGAACTACAGACCGTGGGTAGAGTTGTGTAATGCTTTGCATACTACTGGTGTTGCACGGTATGTGTGTGCAGATACTAGTGTGCCTTGGAATGCAGTCTGTCTGCATAGCTTACTATTATGGGCCTAACCTCTTGCTGGGCAGAGGTATGCCTATCATGTGTTGTCCGTCCACCACACAAGCCCTGTGTCAGACATGACACTGGCAGTGTGTGTGTTGCATGCTACCAGTACATGGCTACATCCATCTCTATATTTAACCTTAATTCACTGAATAAGTGTATGTTGCAGATGATCCTGTAACACCAGCACCTTGCTTAGTGCATGTAACAGTGTTCCACATATATGCCTGTGTTCCACCCTCTGTCCCCCATCTACATACCAAGCTGTGCACATTTGTCATGCTGCTGGGGGTTGTTCTGTAGTGGGCTGTGAGTATATCACACTACCATTGCTGCCATTAGTACACTGCTGTTGTATCCCCTGCACATACACTGGGACTGGGGCCATATATGTGTGGGCGTCACCTACACAACACATGTGTGCCCTTATGTACTGCAGAGGCCAGTGTATGTAACAGTGGTATATGGTCTTGCATTATAATGTCCAGGTGCGGAGCACCATAAATGACCTAGGCTGTTACAAATGTGGGGGTATCTGGGGTGAGCTGCCACAAGGTATGTGGATGTACAGTACCATATACTCCACCTATATTGCAATTACTTACATGACTTGGGGTACTGCAAGCCTACTGCCTCCTGCAATACAGATGGTTCTGTGCATTATGCCTTGTTATGTTCCGGGTATACGCTATATGATCACAAAACATCTTTACCTCCTACGGAGTTTGTACAGAGTGTAGATAGAGGCTGCTGAACTACACACCTACGGTACATACTGTTGATTGTGTGGTACCCTGTGGCCCAGTCTGTCAGCACTATTGTACATTCTGAAGGGCTTGGCTTGGACTGCAACAGCTGTGAACCTTTCCAGACTACTGTATAAGTGTAACGGTTTCACAGTTGCAGTACTCTGTTTATATGGTTGTCAGTATTTGAACAGCTATATGATATGGCATATAGGACCATTATGATTCACAATTAAAGGAGTCCCATTTCTGCAGACCTGTGTGTGGTGTCTTTCCCATGACCTTTCTATGGGTATATGTTGCAAGCAATGATTGACATCCATATGTTTAGTCCATACAGTGTCCAGTTGTTCAGGTTTTAACTGTAGGTATACTGGCTGTTCCATATTGTGTGCACATATATCTGCGTGTGTATGTGTAGCCACATGTAGATATATATATATATATATATATATATATATATATATATATATATCTATATATGGGTCTACTTTCATAGACCGAACGTACAAATCACCGACACACATGTTCTCGACCCCAAACAACCGAAAACACACCACACCAACAACTCAACATACCGAACACCACAACACCGACACAAAAAACGCCAACTACACATTGCACACAACAACATATCCACTAACCTTAACCTAAACCCTAACCCTAACATCCGACACTACCGCACACTTACCCAACCCGCACCCTAACCCTAACTCACTTAACACACCCCTAAACCTCAACACCATCACTATCGCACACTCACCCTACCTGCACCCTAACCCTAACTCACTTAACCCACCCATAAACCTCAACACCGTCACTACCGCACACTTACCCTACCTGCACCCTAACCCTAACTCACTTAACCCACCCTAAAACATTCAGCCCATCACTATCGCACACTCACTGCACCCGCATTCTAACCCTGACACACTTAACACTACCCTACATTGCTCTACGTCACTTCCACACACTTACCTCACCGGAACCCTTAGTCCGACACCACCGCACACTCTCCTTTCCACACCCTATCCTAACATCCCTCACTATCGTACACTTACCTGTCCGCTCCCCAATACTACATCTTTCACTTTCGCACACTTACCGTATCACGCTCACACGCTGCCGTTGTCGGTCTCTCAGCCATCGGGATATTGCGTTTTCGATAACCTACCTGTTCGGTCGTTCCGTCTCGGTCTTCCAGGTGTCGGTGACGTGGCGCTTCGGTCTATGAAAGTAGACCCATATATATATATATATATATATATATATATATATATATATATATGTATATCTGCATCAACATATATGTGTATGTGTATCTGTATCCTGGGGACGTTGACAGCTCCCACATATTACATGTCCTGTGGGAGGCAGACTGTACTTGGTAGTGTATTGCAGGCTGCAGATGTTTGGCTGTGGGGGGATGACTATTCGTACAAGATGTATAGTGTGTGGGTCCTCTCAACCCCATTAACGGTGCATGTGGATACAGGTGTATTTGTTAATCTGCAATTGCTATCTATAGATGTATGGCCATATATACCTATATAGATATATTTATCTGCTAACAGATATATAAGTATATGTGCATAGATAGCAATATATATGTATATAGAGGAAGTAAAACAACATATATATTTGAATACATGTGTATCTATACATATATGGGTGTGTTGTATCTGTTAAGGTTGCACTATAGTTACACATGCAGGCATCTAGATGTTGGTATACATTCTCTGCACTGTTGCATGACAGGACTGGCTGATATGTTTCTGAAACATTGAACATTTGTGTAACTGTCATGGCTTAGTGGTACATCAGTTTGTTTAGGGTGTGCAGGGTCCTTGCTTTAAGCCTTGCCAGAGTTGTTTAATTTGTTGCTGGCCAGAACACAGCCCATTGGATAGAGAGTGATTAAGGCACCATAAAGCAGTTGTAAGCAGGTTTGTGTGTTCTGCCCAGCAACAAAATAAACAGGTCCAGTAAGGCTCGTAACCAGGACCCTGCACATCATACACAAAGTGATTTACCACTAAGCCATGGCAGATATGCATAATCAAGATGTTTCCACATACATATCATCCAGCCCAGGTATTCAACACTACAGGGAATGTATTCCACCATGTAGATGTATTTGTGTGTGTGTGTGTGTGTGTGTGTGTGTGTGTGTGTGTGTGTGTGTGTGTGTGTGTGTGTGTGTGTGTGTGTGTGTGTGTGTGTGTGTGTGTGTGTGTGTGTGTGTGTGTGTGTATATTAATCATTGAACGGATATAAGATATCCATATATGTAGATATAGGTATAGACATATCTATATACATATACATACACACACACACACACACACACACACATATATATATATATATATATATATATATATATATATATATATATATATATATATATATGCCAAGCCAAATACGTCTGGCCTGCAATACAATACCAACCTTAGCAGATCCCATAGGCAGGACCCTACATGACAAGGGCAGTACATGTTAACAGTACTCTATCCCACCTGTAGGATGTAAGGCTGACATTACTAACATATCATGCAGTACAGTAAAGTGACATGTCATGCTTGGGGGAACCCCCTGGGCAGGTGCAGTAAGTAGCTGGGATCCCTCATACTATCCAGTAGCCCTACACCTGACAATGGTTTCATCAATGTTGGCAAGGACATCCACAAACCCACCATATCAGCTGGGAGCTACCACCCGGTAGCCTGATGACCGTGGTCTGCAGGGATGGAACATACCAACAATGAACCCGTGGCCAATGTCACTGGTTATCTCAACACATGGGACCCCACCAATGTTGGACTTGCCAAAGGTAGAGAATACAACCTGAACCTGGTATACCTCCTTAACCCAATCATGACTGAGGGTTAGGAGGTGCACAATGCCTATGTAGATCATAGCAGGCTTTTGTACACCATCCCGCTTGTAGGAATGTGTGTAGTTGTTACGGGATCTACCTCCGTTCACAGGATATGTTTCCACCAGGACTGCTTGGCATATGCCAACATACCACAGGTTCCATTCCGTGGGCATACAGTTCTTCATAGGTCATAGAGGTGTCAATGCCCTCCTCTACACTGTTGAGATGTGCAGCACTACTGGAGTTGCTATAACTCACTGGGTGTGGCTGTTGTGGACATGACTGCCATAACTGCAGTTACTGTTGAATCTAACCGCACACATAGCTGTTCTGGAATACTGTACAGTGTATGTAATCAGGTTGGTAGTTGTTGTCTACACCATTCACAGTAGTTGAGCGGCTTGCACCCTCCTAAGGATAGGACTATGCCACTGGCATTGGCACACACATGTTACTTAGGTGAGGATCACAGTAGAGTGGGGAGAGGGACATACACCCTGCTGTTAACATGTTAAATGTCATCCACATTGCAGACTGCATATATAGCACTGTGTTGTGCCTATCCTGTCTTGGTGGGATTACATGTAAAACAGATGTTTTACCTGCAAGGGGACATACATCCATGTGTACAGTCCTGTACCTGTACTGCATCCTAACCAAAGGCACTGTGTGTTGTACCCAGCCATGGCATGTATACCACCCACTACACTTACTGGTGTCCACTGTAGAAGGCCTGCTGACACCACTACACCCATCAGCCATGTGGCACATGGACAAACAAAACACAATCTGAACAGATACTGGTGACAACAATACAACATTGTTAATTAAAGCTATGATGCATCATGGCTGCACAGCTACACCTTCCAAGATATTAGCATTTCACTTTACTACTGACAACATCCTACACATCATTCCATTACTACACTGTTGTACAGTCACCCTGTGCATCAGAACCATGTTAATCTGTCCCTGCATCAATGTTACGGATGTCAGGCAGTGACACAGGTATCATCATATGCACAGGGTATGTTGTTAGTTTGCCAGAGACCTAGGCTGAGCCATACAATTGACAACATGTGTGTGTGTGAGGGGGCTAAGTATTGTTATGGGCCACTGGTGATGTTGTGTGTGAAGGTATGTGGTTGCCCTAGGTTCCTTGTTTATGTGTGTGTGTCTGCATGCACACAGTTCCTAAATGTGGCTGCCCTATACAGGGAATTGTGGGACAGCTGAGGACTATACCTGGCAGGGTTTGCAGTTCACCATCTCCAGCCACGGACACGGGACTTGTGCCTGGCAGGGGTGCTACAGGCAGTATCAGGTACAGAGCCAGACTGAGTACTGTCCTTCGAGTTTGACAGACATCCACTGGATCCAGGTCCCTCCTGGGACTGGCCAGGGCTATGTGCACATGGTCTGTTGTGACAGGTTGTGGACAACCCCCCCCCCCATAGCGCTAGGGCTGGTACTGCCACTACTGGAGCGGCTGTGACTGTTTGGACATCCTCGGCAACCTCCAGCTGCTGATGTTGCTGGCATACGTCCACGTGGCCGGTGCAACCATCCCGGTTCTGATGCATGGACATGACATTTTGGATGAGTTCCAATGTCTCACCCCACCATCTATCCATGATCTCTGTGTAATTACAGATGGCACCTTCTAGGTCATGTATGCTGTCAGTTACAGAGATGTGATGAGCCCTCTGTGTCCTTAGACCCTACCTGATGTACCGTTCCATTCATGCCTGTGCCTCCATGACTGTCTGGAATATGCGTGTGGTTGAAATAGATGTTGCACATCTGCCAGGTGCATGATGACCAGCAGTGCTCTTATGAGCACCCCTGCACATCTGCCTATGTGATACCCCACCAGACATCTGGCTATGGCTGCTGTGTCCTGACACATGTGCCATAGATACCACACTGTCCTGGCCCATGCCAACCGTAGGCTATCCCTCAGCTAGGGCCAATGGTGATGAGGTGTGTAGAAGCAGTATGACTGTCTGCGTGTATGGTGTGGATACGTGTGGGTTGTAAATTGGTGGCCCAGCTGCAGCCTCTGATGACCCTTCCTGTGCCTCAACACACCTCTCTTCATGGTTACTGTCTGTATCAGTGACATCAGATTCCCTGTGAGGGGGGACCCAGCCCCACCTCGCCACCTGTGAGGGAAAAACACGGAACAGACTGTAAGACCGGTACAACACCACTAAACAGTAAATACACACACACGCACACACACGTGTGTGTGCAGACTTGGCCACACACACAGATATACACACACCCAGTCAACATACATGGCAACCCATACACTACACCAGACAACACCTACAGACAGCTCCCACAACCCCATAACACACACAATAGCAGGCAATGGTGCAGTACAGTATCACACACATACCTGTAATTACACATATGTCAGCATGCAGGACATGTGAGCTAAACAGCATGCAGTGCAACTGTAGTCAATCCCTGTTACCAACATTATACATGGCTGTGATGAATGGCTTCTGTTTCCAGGTGATGGCCTCCCCCTGGAACCTACTGCATCCATGTCCACTGCATTGCTGTGCATCTGTTCAGCACTCTGGCATGTACTAAGCACCATACCTCATGGGGGTACACACCATTGCAGGATATGTCTCTGTGTTTCAGGTGTGTTTCCACTGCTGCTCACAGCCTCTGTGTGTTCCTGGACCACATGTGGACACATGTATTTAGTGACTGCTTGATGTGTATTCACATATGTCATCATCAGTGGTACATGTATGAGTGGTAGATTACCATTATACCAACCACAGAGACATTGCACTGTACCCATGATGAGTGTAGAGATCATAACTGACCATGATTGAGCCCTGGCTAATGTTGCCTGTGGTATACATAGGTTCATAGGCGAGAACTGGTCTATTGGTCCTGGGGCCTACATAAGCCTAGCCACAGGGGTTCCCTGCCATGCACCACCCACTAATGTTATTCCCCTTTGCCCCTGTCAGGCTGTGGCACACACATGCTACCCAGGGTGTATTCCCTATTCCCCATCCAATTGCCAAGTGTTTCTGCCAAGAGGGCCAATGAGTAGCATTGCCTGACTTGTATGGGTAGTCTGTTCCAGAGTGTGGTAATTTCCCAGGACAGGGCCCTATCCCTCCTGTATGTTCTGTGTAATGTGTTGATTAGGTTTAGGACCATGGAGCATGTGTTAGCAGAGGGAGTGAGATGCCGTTATATGTAGCATGTTCAACTGCTCTATGTATGACATAGCTGTGTATGCTGGGCAGATGTCAGCTGTGCCTGGGCAATGTGCACTGGAGTGTAGTCACAGTTATCTGAGATGGACTGTGTATTGCATTTGTTTGAGGCTGGTAATCCCATTAGTGAGGTGTGTGCTGTGTCAGTGCACATGTACAGCATGCATTATGGGTAGGTGTGTTAGATGTGTACATAGCCTACACCTTAGTTATGACATGCACAGTGAATTGCCAAGCATAACCTTAAACCATGCTCACAGGCACCCGACCGCTGCCTTGCTGGTATCTCAGAGGTACCTACATTGACATGGGATAGAGTTGATGTCAGTGGCCACAGCTGTGGCATTGCTACAGGGTGGCTGCAATATTACAGTACATACACAGCAACCTACCCACATTTCACACATGCATGGTCTACCTGTACAGATGCATACACTACAGTAGTCTACTGATACACCCTGGAACCTTACCTGCATGCTCAATGTGTGGTGTGTGATTAGCACCCACCACCATGGCCGTATAGGTCTGGAGCTCTTGTGGGCGGGCAGGTGCTACCAGGCTGATGAGCAGCTCCTCCACTCTGGTGAGGGGGGATGGATGTTATGCCCCCCCTCTGTTGCAAGGTGGTCACCCCACATGGCAGCGGCACAATGTTGTACTTGCCAGAGCAAGTCACTACAGTGGTGGCGAACCTGCTCATAAGTTTGGCTGTGCAACCCCACCTCATTCACCCTGCAGACCACATCAGTCCACATGGCTATTCTCTCCTGCTGGTTCATGCTTGTCCATGAGAAGAACAGCTGATAGTTGTGGATGATACTGGTGATGATGATCTCCTCCTCAGCAGCACTGTATGTGGAGTGCCATATTCTCTGAAAGACATAATGATGAAAGTATGTCTGAGCAACTCATATGTTAAGTTTACCATAATACAATACACATATCAGTCTCCCACCACCATATCAGCTTCAACATAATATTCACACTACTTTAGTAGTATGTGTCCGGTATGTGTACCATTGGGCCATATATTGTATTGTACAACACTTTTTGCTATGTGGTTATGGACATGCTCCATGTGGGGACACTAGAGTTGCAGGGCTGTTACAGGGTATTTCACCTGCATGTCATTGTCACTGCCACTATGTTTCCACATATGCATGTGATAGGCCTGCTATGTGATTGCTACACCTTTGCCATTCTGTAGTATTGGGGATATCTATGCATGCTGTTGGACATGTTCTGGGGATTGTGTGGACTATTACAGCCCACATATGTTCCGTGTCAGTTACACACCAGTATGTGTAGGGGTTATTTGCCAGCAGGAACACCACTCCAACCTAATGTGCACATGTTATCAGTCCACATCACATCTGTGGCCCACCGTGGAACCTCATTATCTACTGTTCCATCACTACCTTCATGTGGAACTACCTCAGGGGATGCCCCACCACCCCCATGGAGCACACATAGACATGCTTCTGTCACCCATGTGCATATATATGTAGATATCATTTTGTGTTGTTTATATACCTATATAAATGTATAACTGTCTGAAGTTCTGTACACATACACAGCTGTGAATATGTATCATACATATATGTATCTGTATGTGGGCTGCATACGAACATCTGGACCACACTCATGTACCCTCTTTACTTCACAGCTGAATTGTTCTGCCTTACTGCAACACAGACAGGTGTCACATGTAAACACAGGCTAACATTAGGGGGGTATATATGGTGACAACCTTTAGATAAGCATATTATACTGCTAAGGCAGTTGGGCATGCTATGCTACACTTTAACATGACTGTCCTGCAGGTGGTGTGATCTCTCACCCATATGTCTATCATGGTGGTATTAATACCCCCACCAGCTGTTGGCTACAGCAATTTACAGAACACAGATATCATGGGTCACATCTTTGCCATTCACTGCTGGTCTGCACATTTGACAGGTGTGTTCCACTGCCCACATGGACTGATACTACTGTCCAGTGCAGTTGTTGAGCACAACATCATTACAGGAACAAGTCATGGCACATATACATCCTTTCACAGTATACATCCTATTATTCTATGTCATATACTACATGCCAGTAAATGCATATCTGCTTCACATACCTGTTATGTTGTTTCTGCTGTAACACAACCATGAGCTTTGTGAACTGTCTTGAAGGTTTTTTCTCTCTCTCTCTCTCTCTCTCTCAGTCTCTCCAGTAGAGTGATTGAGCTGGTTTGAATAGATTGCAGCATGCTTTTGTTGTTATTGCACATGATCAGGTTGTGGCCTCTGCACCAGTCAGTGTCCACCAGCTGCTAATTGCATGAAGCCTGCTGAGTAGTATTTCAGATAACCACTGTCATGACAGCCCTGTACTATAAATCGCTGCCTTCTGTGGGCATTGTCTCTTCACCTTTACAGTATGGATGACCTCCTTACTGTGTGTGGACATCAGTGTTACAGAAAGCAGGTAGCAATACCTCTTACAGTAGAACCTGCAGACACAGGCCAAATCCACATTTGGGTAAGGTTCCAGACCTACAGACAGTGTGAGTAGTGTTGTTGTGTGCATTGCATCTTGCTGTTCTTACATGGTTTCTGTGTACATGGTATTTTTTCATTGAATAATGTCTGCCTGCATAGCTCTCAACTGTGGGCCTATCCATATAATACCAGGGGGATTGACTGTTAGGTTTTGTCTGTGCACCACACAGGTATATTCCCAAATATATCATTGGCATTCTGTCTGTTGAGTGCTATCAGTACATGGCTACATACATTTGTATTTCAATGTCGTATCCCCGCATAAGGGTAATGCTACAATATATTCTGTAACACCAGCAACTTCCAGGGTGTGCAACAGCAACAATGCAAATATGGCCCTATGTTCCTGCCTCTGTCCTCCACATATATGCTAGTCTTTTTCCTGCTGTGATACAGGAAGGGTTGTTAGGTAATGGCCTATCATTATTTACCACTAGCATTACTGCTATCATCCCAGTCATGTAATGGACTCCCACGCCAACTGTTGGGCCATGTCCATATGTATGGGGCAACAGCTGGAGAACACATATGTGCCCTTGTACATTCCTGAGGTAAGTGTAGGCTGCTGAATTACATCTGTAATTGTTGATTGTTACATATTCTGAAGGCAAATCCTGTTCCTGCTTTTGTACTAATTGAAGGCCTTGGCCTGGACAGCATAGTATGGTATATATACACATTACTTGCATCTACTGTTTTGTGTGGGCCTTGCATTCATGACTGCTTACACATTTCAAACCTTATGTTGTGTCAGTACAGGCATACATTATTGTATAGTACAGGAATAAAGGTTATCTATGTATGCATACCTGTATGTTGTGTGTCCTTTGAATTGTGGGTGGGTATATGTTTAATGTCAGTATTCTCATTTGTGGGAATGGTTGCCACACTACACATTTCACAGGTGCCAGTTGAAGGGCTTGTGGCTGAGGGATATACATTGCACCCAGTACTT
The DNA here is from genome assembly GCF_019279795.1 of Protopterus annectens. Classification (NCBI taxonomy): domain Eukaryota; kingdom Metazoa; phylum Chordata; order Ceratodontiformes; family Protopteridae; genus Protopterus; species Protopterus annectens. The sequence goes on from NC_056739.1 coordinate 1,365,966,833, forward strand.
CCACACTACTTCTACATATGTATGGCTACTGATACCTTTTGTGTATGCATATGTGTATGTACCTATATATATATCTCATATGGCTATATATATATATATATATATATATATATATATATATATATATATGTGTGTGTGTGTGTATAGATATATACATCGGTGTATATAACATATGTATGTATCTATATACAATTGCTGTTATATGATTGTGAGTCATACATTAATATATATATATATATATATATATATATATATATATATATATATATATATATATATATATATATGTATATAGCTGTCTATCTGTCTACATTTAAAGATATATATCTGTTCATATGTCCATGCATGTTCGGCTCATATTTTGGCCTGTTCCTCATTCACTTGGCAATTGTCACGGATGTTCACAGCATTGAAGTCAGTAACTAATGGCAACACTTTTGTGTTTCAGATTTCATCTTCTTCTATATATGTGTTCTAATACATATAACTGTGTAACTAGCAACATTTTAAGTGTATCAGAGCATTAGGTGACATATATCCCTATTTGTACCCACAGTGTGGCATACTTTGCCCAGACTTCTTGCATTAACAGGTTATGTGGTGTGATAATAATACATTTCCTGTACTGTTGGCTGAAAGTGCTGCATGATATGTTTGTGAAAACTTCAGGTTATGTATATCTGTCATGGTTTAGTGGTAAATCACTTTGTGTATGGAGTGCAGGGTTCTGGGATCGAGCCTTGTAGAAGCATTTTATTTTGTTGCTGAGCAGAACAAGGGACATTGGCTACAGAGTGATTGAGGCACTTTTAAGCAGTTGTAAGCAAGTTTGCGTGGGTTTGTGTGGAGCTAAGCAATGCCTACACAGGTTAAACAATTCAGCAGCTGAGTATAAGAAACTGTAACCAGACTTTAGCAGTGCTTACCTCCACACAAACCCATGCAAACCCACGTACAACTGCTTTAGAGTGCCTTAATCACTCTGTATGCATCGACCCTTGTTCTGTCTAGCAACAAAATTAACAACTTATGCTAGGCTAGAACCCAGAACCATGCACACCATAGCCAAAGTGATTTACTTCTAAGCCATCTCAGATATGCATAACCCTGCTGTATTCACAAACAAAACATCCAGCCCAGTCGTTCAACAATACAGGGAATATATTCCAACATGTAGATGTATGTGTGTGTGAAAATATATTAATGCCTAAACAGATACAACATATTGATATATGCCTATATATATATATATATATATATATATATATATATATATATATATACTGACATATATATATATATATATATATATATATAAACTGCCGTATATATTTAGACATGTAGATGTGGACATATATATCAACAGATGTAGGCATTTACATGTGTATATGTTCATAAATATTTACATACATATATATATATATATATATGTATATATATATATATATATATATATATATATATATATATATATATATAAATATAAAATCTGTATGTTGTACCTGTTTAGACATTAATATATTCACTCACACACAGGCATCTACATGTTGGAATACATTCTCTGTACTGTTGAATAACTGGGCTGGATGATATGTGTGTGACTACATCAAGGAAATGTATATCTAAGATGGCTTAGTGGTAAATCACTTTGGCTAAAGCGTGCAGGGTCCTGGGTTTAATACTAGTAGAGGCAGCTTATTTTCTTGCTGGGCAGAACATGGGATGTTGGCTACAGAGTGATTAAGGTACTTTTAAGCAATTGTAAGTGGGTTTGCGCGAGTATGCATGACAGTAAGTACTGCCAATCTCCACTTATGTTTTCTTACAGTCAGTTAGCTTAAAATTTCTCAACCTGTGTAGGCATAGCTTGCCCCATGCAAACTCGAGCAAACCCACTTACCGCTGCTTAAAAGTGCTTACTGCTGCTTACCCACATGCTAATCCCTTTAAAAGAAAAGAAAAAGAGGTTGATAGGAAAGTGGTAAAAAACGGGGCACAAAGAGGGAAAGACAGTAGGAAAAATAGCTAGGCATGTGCAGGAAGGGTATAGGAAAGGTCCATAGCTGCCCATTATTTCTACATCAACAGCTGTGCATATACACTATATTTGCAGGTACATTTGGACTGTCATACTCCTGGGAGAGGGGTGAGGACAACATATATTCATTGTGATGCCAATTAGACCAGATTAAGTGTTCAGTGGACACGTGTGTGAAATGGACAGCTATGTATGGGGAGAGATTTGTTTGTGGGAACAGATTGCCCTTTTCTTTTTTCAGGTGAGAGTGGGATGTTGGAGAGGGGTAGTAGGTATATTTGGGGAGGTAGGTTGGGTAGGTTAACAGACAAGACACACAAGACGCATACAGGGCTGATATATGACACATGTGGGGGGTAAACACCTTGGACAGGAAGGGGTGTTTGGAAGTTGCAAGCCCATGAGCCCCCAACTGGAAACAATGGGACTGAGGTCCCCACCCATGGGTAGTTACCACTGCACCTTCACGGCCCTGAAGGTGACTGTGCTGGGGGCTATATAGGAGGGGCAGGCTCACTCTTTAATAGCGCCACTCAGCCGTCAAGCTGGCATTGCCGCTCATGATACTCCAGATTTAGCTCTCTACGCACCATGGCCTAGACCTGTTGATGGGTGACAGGTGCCCCTCCACACCCGCTCTGAGGTGAGAGCGAGCCCCATCGCCTGCAGCAATTCCTCCCGAAGGCGCTGCAGGGCCCATGGAGGAGGTGGTCCCTGGCTGGGCCCCAGAAGTGCTGGTGCCCGGTGCCATGGCCAGCTGAGGTGGGACAGGTGGGTCTGCTGGGACCTGCCTTCCCATACAAGCTGTGTTGTCTCCGGATTATGGCAGATATGGGTTAGTAACAGTCAACAGCATTCAGGTTTAGTTATAACAGCATGCATAGGTATTCCCATTACCCAACACACAAGATTTAACACAGTTGCAGAGCAAGCAGAACACATGCATATATGGAACAACAGTGGCCATTACAGGAGCATGCGGGTTTCATTGATGGCAACAGGCCACCAATATGGATGTATTTTAAAATGGCGCATGCATAGAAAAAATGTGAATATTTATAAACCATTAAGACATATGTCCCAAAAAAAGCTTAGAGTGTGCACATACCAGTTGAGGAGTGTCATTGGGTTATTATGTACATATGGTAGGGGTGAGAAAGAGAGTTCACTTAACAACTAATATAGTTGGAGTCTTGTGTTTGTGCCTTACTGTTTAATAAACCTTTTGGTGGAACTTTGTGTCCTCGTGGAGTGGTAAACTAATATATCCTTGTAGTTTTCACAACATTCTTAGTCACTGCAATGATCTTTCCCTTACATGTATAATTATACTACACAATGGCCTTATATTGTACACTGGTATGTTTATTGATTATTATATACATGACCTGTGTCTTACATACAGGCGTGATAGGCTGCAGGTGTTAATGCAACATATGTTGAGAATTGCTGTCATACACTTTGGGTGAGGTGCTAGACTGACAGTTTTGTTTTCATATACATTCTCTGACTATGTACACATTTGACTATCAGTTATATGTCATTGACAGCTGCCTACATTTCTTGGATCATCACACTGAATTTTCAGGGGAACAGGGTACCAAGCTGGTGATATGGGCCATTTATCTGAACATGCTGGACAGATTGGAACAGTTGTGGGGTATATATATATGCATACAACCTACAATTTGAACATTCAAGCAAATTCTGTACAGTTCTTGGGTGTAATTATGCATACAGCTTTCGATCTGAACATTGTATCATAGTCTGTACAGTTGTGGGGTATGATTATGCATACAACTTAGTAGCACTCCCAGCTGTGTGTAGCAAAAATATTGCTAACATCACAGTACACTGTGCTATCAGGGAATTGATGTAAAACTTTTGACTGTTTTCTATCTAAGTCTTCCTACCTAGTATGATATGACTGAACTTTTGGCACTTCCAGCATTGCTATGCAGGACATCATACCCATTTTATCTGCATACCACGGTGTGGGTGACACTGCTTAAGATACAACAGTACTATTTATAGTATGGAACAGATCGCAAACATATGAGAGAAGAGTAAACAGAAGCACTCCAGGGGTTATACCTTTATTCACAGACTATTAACACATTTATTTGTACTGGTACAACACTTTCTAAGGCTCATATATTCTTTGTTATGACAGTACATGCAGACTGATTACTAACCTGCCTCGCGATGCAGCCTTTGCAGCCTAGCATCATGAGCTTGCTGGTTCGCAGCCCGATCATCTGCAGCTGTCAGAAAAATGCATTGATATTTAGCTATACCTATCCATAGTATACACAAGCTAGGCAATTATTTACTACTTAGTAGAATGTGTACTTACTCAGTACTGGGGCATTGGTCATCGGCCGAGACTCGTGGATCCACTGTTCCAGGACATCCCCCATCCACTGCTTCAGGTCAGCATGGTGGTGCTTGACCTGTTCACCAGTCCAGGGATACCTGTGGCACTGGTGAGGTCACAGGCGAGACTGTCCCAGGACTCCGTTTTGTACTGCTAGCCCCGGTACTGGGCCTGCAGTAGTCTCTGATCATGGTTTTTTACCAAGAGCCATACCATGAATTTTGACTCCTGGATGTCCCAGCGCTGCGCTCTGAATTGAGTGCCTGCACCAACACCAGCCATTCTGCCTACAGTAGGAAGCTATAACCAGTTATGAGATGTATTTCCACCTGTGGAGTTTAAATGCAGCTATTTTCCCGCACATTGCCGTGATTGGCCAGTTTTGAAAAGGATAAGCTATGGGCACACCTGCTTACATAAAGGTGGCACTGTTTAAAGAGGTATACCACTAGGCAGATTAAATTGGCTCCCCTACACATTGCTTACACTTGTTAACATGAGCTGTGCTGCGGTTAGCATTGCTTCATAGTTGATTATCACGATATTTGCCATTTGGCAATGATTTCTTCTTCATTACATTTTATATATGTGTCTGATATCTGTGATTCATGTGTACATACATTGTAAGGGGACCTGTGGACTTGTAGACTTTATTGCAATAACACCTCAAATCTATGCTTACTGCAGTACTCCAGTTCACATATTTATGTTATGTAGCAGGTTATACCACTTCAAACTGTGCATAGATTCAGTTCACGTTTGGTTTGATTTTCCTGTGGTGAGGATTATTTTACTGATACCTCATTCATATGTATTGTTATGATGGCTTAGTGGTTAACTACTGTGACTGTAATGTAAAGGGTCCTGAGTTTGAGCCTTGCAGAGGTAGTTTCTTTTGTGGCTGGGCAGAACAGGGGCCATTGGAAACAGAGTGATTAAGGCACTTTAAAACAGTTATAAGTGGGTATGCGCAGGTTTGTGTGACGGTAAGCACTGCTAACCACCGGTTACAGTTTCTTACACTCAGCTTCTACTTTGCTTAATCTGTGTAGGCAATGCTTACTGCCATGCAAACACACTTAAACACGCTTACTAGTGCTTATATATGCTTACTACTGCTTATTTGTGCTTAAACCTGCTTACTAGTGCCTTATTCGTTATGACACTGACACTTCACATGTGCATTTCATGCAGTACTCCAGTTCACATTTAAATGTTATTATGTAGGTTATACGGCAAAAAGATGTAAATATATGTTCATATACAGTTTTCACATGGAAAATTATATGTGCTGCAGTGGGACTCGAACCAGGAATGCCTGGTCATCAGGCAGATGCTCTAACCACTACACTATTGCAGTACTTCTTCATTTGCATATATATTCCTTGTTATCCTCTTCAGCCTTTTCGGCTGCTTTAACCATAGCTAAGCAATGGGCAAACCCACGCACCTACAGTTAACTGTACTCGGGGTCTTAAAAAAAATAAATACAAGGGTTTCTTCATTATATTTCAATGTACTGTTGCTGTTGAACACATGGGGACTGTTGGTGGGGATATGCGGACACCTATGAGTGGTTTAGCTCATTTATTTACACTTTCTTCTGTTATACTTTGCAGGGGCATGTTTATTTTGAGAGCACTGCTCTCAGACATGCCCCCTACACTCGTCCATGCTCAGTGTAGGATTTGTAGCTCAGGCAGCACACCTTCATTAATATGCATGGCACGCTGCCGTCCTCCTTTTAAACTACCGCTTATATGCAGGACTAGTTTAGTCCTGCACGCCAGATTAGTAAATCTAGGGGAATACTTGAGTCAGCACACTAGTATTAAAAATGACACTATTAACACCATTTGTGTCCTGATGGAACTAGTTTTAGAATACAATTTTTTAAAATTTGAAAACATTATGTTCCAACAAGTATCAGGGGTATCAATTGGGTCTCGAGTAGCACCCTCCTTTGCAAACTTAGTTATGGCCATGTGGGAGTCAAAACACATAACTATGCACTTTTTGGCAAAAAACACAATTTTTATAGGCGTTACATAAATAATTTGATTTTTTTCCTGAAAAGATGATTATGACACTTACATCGTTTGTTTATGATTTGAACAATTCCACTAATTTTCTCAAATTTACAGTTGATCAATTTGGGGACCAGATTGATTTTTTTGATATTCATTTAACTTTAGATTAGGCCAATCACAGGTTTCTTAGTAGTATTTACAGAAAATCTACCTTTGTCAATCAATACCTACACAAAGATAGTCTGCACCCTGGCCACATGAAAAGAGGGGTAGTGAAGGGGCAGTTTATCCAACTCAGTCGATTGACTAGCGATCCAAATGTTCAGTAAGCTTCCTAACTTTTTCGTACAAAGAGGTTATGATTTTAATTAGTTGGATCGAATCATCAGTCAGGTTAATGGCCTTAGGGACCATACAGCATGTCCTATTTTAAATACTGAGATTTCCTACACTTGGATTTCAAGCAATGAGGTTACTACAAGTACCATAGGGTTTGAAACCAGTGTACCTGTTAGTTACAGGTTGACCTTCTGCATTCCAATTATGACTGAAATGGAGTTGATTAGATCTCTTATGTTGGACAATTGAAAGGTCATTCCAGGGAACCCAGAATTAGTCAAGGCACTTAGTAATAGACTGCTGTTCACTTATAAAAGAACTATGACTATTAAGACCATTTTAGAAAGGAGTACAAGTTCAGAATCTCGCATAAAGACTAGCAACCCAGGTATTTACTCTTGTGGTCAAAGCCGGCAAGGTAGATTTGTCATGTTTTCTTCTTCAGTTGAGTTTAAACATCTTAACAAGACCATTTGGACAAGGGATCATTACACTTGCAATACAAAGAATGTAGTTTACTCGGCTTTTTGTAATTCATGTGACAATTTTTACATTGGAAAAACCATTAGAGCATTAAACAAAAGGATTTATGAACATTTACTTGCTATGAAGAAAAAAGATTTATCCAGTGGACTTGCTAGACATTCTATTGTATGTACGGACTTAAAAAAATATGTTTTTTTCATTTTAGAAAAAGTTAATACAGATTTGTTTAGTGGTAATTATAAAATTTTGTTAGAATGTCATGAAAGTCTTTGGCAGATTATGTTAGTGGCAGATCAGCCCCCTAGCCTCAATGAGGCAGTCAATATTAAGTGTTTTTTACAGGCACAAGGATTGTAATTGCATACACTGTATTTATATGTATTTTATTGTAAGTTTAATGTGTCTTTAAATTTTGATGAATATTTATTAGATGTTGATATCATGTGACTATTTGAAGTTTTTATTTAATGTCTTTTGGAATGAGAGCATTCATTTCTGAATAAGTTCTGTTTTATTAAACATGCACTAAGTGTATATGATATGTATTCAAGAACATCCCTACCACATTTTTGTGGGGGAGGGGGTTGTGCTTTCTAGTTATTCAAATATAGTCTATACCTTTATGAATCTCTGTTGATATTTAAAGTTGCAAGAAAATCAGTAGGAAAACTATATTTAGGATAAAGAAGCTATGAGTTATGCCTGTGTTGTCTGCTTACTCAGAACAGTGTACACTCAGTGTATACTTTGTATAGGTGTTTTTGAATCCTGGGAATTATTTATTTCTATTCGGTCAGAGTATGCACATTTGTTATGGATATTAGTTCTTAACCTCCATGCACCTGTTTAACGCAGGGAATACAAATGTTTGCCAAAGCAGCAAGTTGACTAGATAAATAATGGACTGCAAGCATATAGAGGAAGGTAATTACAGGTGGCATGCAACATAGAGTACCATGTGAAAAAAAGTAATTCTATTTAGTTTCCATATTGTTCATTTCTAAAGTACTGCAAAAATGGAAATGAGTGCATTTATTATTGAAGAAAAAGTATCAAGCAGATGTCATGCAACTTCTAGTAGTAAGATAATACACTTGTACATTGAATTCGTTTTGCATTGTACTTAAAATATATAGAATGCCACCTATTCACTGAATGTGCACAATCAGCAAAAAAAGTTATTGAAATGAACAGCAATACACTAATGCAGAAAAAGAAATCTAGGCTAAAACTGATTACTTATCAGCATATTTTTGGAGCAGAGCTACTTCCTGTGGTACAAGGGTTGATTCTCTAAGTCTTCATTTACCGATTATGTTACCTTAAGCAAGTCACTTAATCGGAGAGTGCATAAGGAAAAGTGAGAATTTGGGCTAGCCTTCTTAATTGCCCCCTGTACTGCATGTCTAGCAACTACATATAACCCTTCAGTTTGCCGCCATTGTAAGTGTACCTGACAAAAAAATGAAGTTATGAATGCTAAGGCAGAGATATGCGCATTTGTGTGTGTATGTTTATGCATGAGGTTGTTGGGATCTTTGCTATGTAGAGTGCAAATGCACATACAGAAAAGGGCATTTGTTTTGTATGAGAAAGTATGAAGAAGGCTGTTAAACATTTTTTGTGGGGAAAAAAAGTAAGATGAAGTACAATTTTTAAATTTTTGAAATGTTGAAATGTGAGATCAACAGAAAATAATTACTGAGTCAAATCATTTGGGAAAACATGACATGTTTACCCGGGATGATGGATTCTATAGGGATGACAGATGCATGTGTTCACTAAGGACTGACAGTATTAATAGAACTTTGCCCAGAAAGACCCCACAGGATGGTAGACAATTTTGCGATATGAAACATGTTAAAGTGGTGGCACAACTAAAAGAAATTACTAAAAGAGAATGTGACAGCTAGCTTTAAAGGTTATTGTCACATAATAATAATAAAAAATCATTAGGCTAGGACAATTGTTTCTTCCAATATTCCTTTATGTTCACAGCAATGGGAAAAAGGAATAACAGGTGAATACAATTAACATCTCTTTAAGTAACCCAGCATATCTCTAGATTTTCTAGTTGCAATGTAAAACCTCTGATTGGTTAAATATTATGTAACAGGTGGGTTATGGAAAATATATATCAGGTTTTGCATGTATAATCAGCATGTATACTGAAGTATAAAGTATGCAAATATTCTCAGAGTAGTAAGCTAAATCAAAGGGATTTTACTACAGGTTGCTATGTTATAAAAGGGAGTATACTGGCATGCTTATCCCACAGCATTAGTTCCTCACATGGAGAATCATTTGAAAGAAGACCTGGAAGTTGCATCATCATCATCAACCCTTTTTTATTTTTTCAATAGGGTCAGGGTGTTCTTTCTCTATGTAATGCCAACCCCCTCCTTCTTCAACCCTCATGCCTGACTGTTGCAGGCATTCACTCATGCTTTACCAGAAAGGCTCATCCAGACTCTGCTACACTTTGCTGTGAAGGAAAGGTTAGTTTGCTGTTATTTTTTGTATTTCTGTATTGCCTTTCTATATTTTGAATACTGTAGTTTGTTTTCTTTATCTTGTGTTTTGCTTGCATTCTGTTTTAAACAGCATATTAAAACTTCAAAAGAGACCACAGCTCTCTCTGTTCTGAGTCAAGCAGAATTTTTCTCTCCCTCCCACCCATTTAAGTTGTCTTGTTAAATACCACTGTCTTTCTAGTTGCCCGCCTCTTATGTTAATCTGACCATATATCTCATTTCTCTCTACTTTCACTGGCTTATGTGAGTAATCACAAAACCATCACTTTTGAAATCCCACCGGTTCAGTTATTTAAATTTATTGGCCATCCTACAGTATTTCATAGTACCAAAATACAAAAGTAACCACCCCTTTCAGTCCATCTTGCTGTTTTAAAAATAGTAACTCTCCACTAAACCTTAACTTTTTAAACAGGTAAAACTCAAGTTACCTACTTTCATATCTAACTTCTCTAGTGCACACTGCAGAGTGCATTCTTTTCAATCTTACCTTTAAGCATCCCTGTTACTAGCACTTTCTCTAATACCTAAAAGATCATCTCTACTTGACTCCAAGTAGACTTTTCTCTATCTGTTAAACCTAGCACTTGCTCCTACAGTACTTATTACCTTGATACGGCACTCTTATAGATAGCACCACAAAAGGCAAAACCCCATTTCTCGGTCACCCACATCCCCGGAATCTCTTTTAAAGTTTTTTGTCTAGTCCTTCTAGCATGTCGAGGATCAGTTGCTAGTGTCCTCTCCTGCTCAGCTGGTGAACCTGGGAATATTGAGGCAATGTTACAATTGCCTCATGTACCTGAACAACCCTCTCCTCCTCCCACAAAACACAAATACATGCGAGAGATGCAACTATACGGCCAAACTGGAGGCTGAGCTCTCTCAACATAGGACTGGCAAGACCAGTCAGGAGGAGAAGGTTACCACACACACTATAGACCCAGTCTCACATAGTACCATCACAACCTCAAATCATACACATAAACACACAAAGACATACTCGGCGGCTCTGATCAAGAATCTACCAAAACAGCAGAGGCCACCAAAGCAGACACCCAAACAACCACCACATCAGAACACAACACCTGCAACACATAGACCTCACAGTCAGAGTGTCAAACAGTCACAGCCCTTAAGGCCAAACACAATGCCAGACACACTAGTCATTGGTGACTCCATAGTCAGACACACTGACGTCCCGCTCACCAGACTGAGTAAGGAGAAGGTCACAGTAAGCTGCCTGTCGGGTGCTAGAATCCGCCACATAACGCAAGCACTCAGGTCTCTCAACAGCAGGTACAAATACGACTCAGTCATTGTCCACGCTGGTGTAAACGACCTGAGGCGTACCTCCTTGGACTACATGAAAAGAGACATTGAGGAGCTCTCTGATTATGTAGCCCAGGCAGGTATGACCCTGACCTTGAGCAGTATCCTACCTTCACCAAGAATGATGCCACAATACAGAGATAAGATGATCAGCTTTAACAATTGGCTTAAACTCTGGTGTCATTCAAAGGGGATCAATGTCTGTCTGCCTGGGATGACATGCTGGACAAGCCACGCTGCTTCGCAAGGACGGCTTGCACCTGTCACCCTGGGATTCGGATATTGGCAAAGGCTCTTGCCACCCCATAGTGCCTTTTTAGGCAAGGCTCAAATTCTAAACCTACCACCCTAGAACACAAAAAGGAAAAAACTAAGGGTAATGCTGCTCAATGCCAGAAGTCTAAATCTCAAAATGCACGCACTCGAGGCCCTTCTCAGTATGGAGAACATCGATGTCTGTGCAGTCACAGAAACCTGGTTCAAGGCTCCTGAGAGCACCCCAGCACTATCAGGTTTTACCTCTTATCATGCGTTCCGGCCCCAAAATCCGGACATTACCAAGAAAGGAGGGGGGGTATCCATATTCATCAAAGACACCCACACCTCAAGACTGGTGGCAACGCACGATGCATCGGAGACCATCCAGGTGCAATTAACCATAGGCAAGACTGCTCTGCAAATTGTAGCATGTTACAGGCCACCCTCACAAACTCAGGAACCTCACATGGCCTTCCTGAAAACACTAGAGGGGATAAATGTATCACCAAACACCATCATACTAGGTGACTTCAATTACCCTAATATAGACTGGGAACACTACTCAAGCCCAAACACCCTAGCCCAAAAGTTCCTGGAATTCATAAACTCAAATGCCATGGAACAACTAGTCACCATCCCCACAAGAGGAGAAAACATACTTGATCTCATCATCACGAACATGGGAGCACAATGTTCAACACGGAAGTATACCCCTCACTGGTGAGATCAGATCACAAACTAATCTCGCTGGAGGTCCTCATCCCACCCCACCTGAAATAAAAAGACCACAGTAAAGAACTTCTCGAAAGCCGACTTCACACTTCTAAAGACTAGTGTGGTCTCCTTTAAGGCCCCGAGCGGCGGAAAACAGTACTCAAGCCGCTGAATCACTTACAAATGCCTTCTACCAGCACCTGCAGGACTGCATGGATAAGGCAATCCCAAGCAAAACAAAGACTCTTTGTACCAAAGGCAAGCGTCCAGTCTGGTGGACCCCAGCCATAAACAAACTCTACAACAAAAGGAGGAAGCTACTACAAGATAGAGCAAAATCCTTAAAAGGTAAGACACCCTTGATCACTATAAGTAAAAAACTAAGAGCTCTCATAAAATCATCCAAAGCAAATTTTGAGAGAAAAATAGCTAAAGACTCAAAAGACAATCATAAGGCCTTCTTTAGCTATGTTAGAAACCTGGGAGGAACCTCCCAGATATGCTCAGAACTAGTTCAAAATGATGTGAAGATTACTGATCCTACAGACATTGCCAACATACTGGCTGACAGGTTCAGTGCAAACTTCTCCCCTCCCCAAAGGAGAGATATCTATACCAAGTGATTGCAGCCCCCAAACATCTCCAACGCCCAAGTGAGAACTGCTCTCTCCAAAGCAAAAACACAGCATCCATGGGACCTGATGGTGTCCCCGGCTGTGTGCTCCACGAACTCAATGAGGAATTAAACCCACAGCTAGGACAGCTGTTTAATCATAGTCTTACCTCTGGATACGTACCCAGGAGTGGCGCACTGCAACTGTGGTCCCACTTCACAAAGGCGGTGCCTCCACCGACCCTGGAAATTACCGCCCATTAGCTTGACAAGCCTTATCTGCAAAGCCATGGAGAGGATCATAATGGACCTCATAAATAAAGACATAGGAATTTGCAGACTTTGGATCCATCCCAGTTTGGCTTTGTCAAAGGCAGATCATGCCTTCTAAACTTGGTTGACTTTTTGAAACAGTCACCAAAGCCATTGATGAGGAAAGGCAGTCCATACAGCCTACCTCGATCTGGCGAAGGCCTTGATACAATACCCCACTCGGGTATCATTGAAAAACTCATCAGCTTAAATGTTAACCCATACATCACAAGATGGGTTGCAAACTGGCTGAGTGACAGAACCCACAGGGTCAGAGTTGCTGGCGCCATGTCAGACTCAAAGCCTGTCACAAGTGGTGTACCACAGGGCTCAGTCCTGGGCCCACTCTTGTTTGGCATCTACTTTTCCGAAGTACAAGCAAACACAGGAGGGTTATGGCTGACAAAGTTTGCAGATGACTGCAAACTGGGCCATAGTAGAAAACACATCTGACACAGATATCCTTCAGAAGGGTCTCACAGAAACGGATAACTGGTGCCAGAGCCATGGCCTAAAGTTAAATGCCAAAAAATGCATAGTCATACCCTTCGGGAAAAACAAGGTTACCCCTAGCTACCAAATAGGTGGCAATCCACTGAGCATAGAAGAAGTTATCAGGGACCTGGGGACCCAGGTTGATAGTAGTCTGTCATTCGACACCCATGTAGCTAAAGTAGTTAGGAAGACCTTCTACATTGCCCACCTTATCATGAAGGGATTCTCATCTAGATCAAGGGAGGTCATAGTCTCCCTATACTCATCACTCATCAGACCAATGATTGAGTACAATGCCCCATTCGGAATGTATCTGACCCGACACTTGCAGCAGCTGGAGAGGCCACAAAAGTTCCTCACCAAAAGGATAAAGGGTCTCAAACATCTGTCCTATGCTGCCCGACTGAAAGAACTCCAGCTCTATTCAGTAAACACCGCTGCTCAGAGGTGACCTTTGCCTAACATACAAGGCCATGTCAAACCCAGATTTGATGAATATGCTTCACCTCAAAAAATCTAGATCCGTCAGAGCCACAAGGGCGGGAGACTTAAACCTCGACATGGCTATTAATAGGATGCGCTGGAGGGATAGATTCATCACCCAAAGACTCCCTATGCTGTGGAATAAAATCCCGGTATATGTGAGGCAGAGTACCTCGCTGGCCTTGTTCAAGAGAAATCTTGACCAATGGATGGGAGATCGCAGATATACCCCAGGGATTACCTCAGTGTCACTGCTCAACAGAGGCACAGCAAAATAATGGGTATAGTTCCCCATACTAAAGGGGTGGCGTAAGCCACAAAACTATGGGCTAGGCTTGTAAATGCCCTCGGGCAGATAGCCTAGTATGAACCTATGAACCTATGAACCTATTCCATCCACCTCTTTGCTGGATGCCCTTTTTTCCTTCTGCCTTCTTCCTGTTTGTCCCACATTTTCTTCACCAGACTGTCTTTTGCTTTTCTGCACATGTGCCTAAACAACTGCAATCCATTCTCTTTGACCTTTTCTGCAATTGGAGCTTTTTTACCTTCTTCTCTTGTATCCTAATTTCTTCATCTGACCCATATTGTGCATCCTACCACTTGTCTCAGACACTTCATCTTCATCACCTCTAGCTTCCTTAACTGCTCTTCCTTTACTGCCCATATTTCCATAGGATACAGTAGTACTGGTCACAGCACAGTCTTGTACACCTTACTCTTTCAGCTTCGTTGGCACTCTTCTGTCATATACTGCACCTGACACTCTGTGCAAGTAGGACGCAGTCCTTCTGATTCTAGCTTTGACCTCCTCATTCAAACTTCCCTTCTCCTCAACTACCCCTCCCAGATACTTAAAGCTGTTAACCTGTTCCAATATTTCCCCTTCTACCTCAGTTCTCAGTTTCTTCTGAACTCCACCATTTGTTATCATTACACCTGTCTTATCTGTACTTTGTTTCATCTTATGTGCCTTCAGTTTTGCATTCCAACCTCATATCCTTTGTGGAATTTCTTGCTCAGTGTCTGCCTGTAATGCCACACCATCCTCACGCAGCACCTTTCTTCATCTGTCCCCAATGATCTGTTTGCTAATGTAGTTCATCACCGGTATGAACAGCTGTGGGTTCAGAGCTGAACCTTGGTGCACACCCACTCCCACTGGGAAAACCCTCTGTGAAACCAAACACTGTTTGCACTTGAGTCACTGGGTCCTTGCACATAGCTTGCACTAATTCTACCAATGTTTCAAGGAATTTGAACTACCACAGAATCTGAAAGTGTGGAGATGGAAAGCCTAGTCAGAGTTAGCCAATGGAATGAAAACTGTGAAGCATACCTTGTGGAAGTGCTTTTTTTTTTTTTTGGAGCTGAAAGTTGGGTCTTGGATAGAATTGAGGCATTGGACTTTACTAGCAATATAACTTAATTTGTATCTTGAAGGATGGTATGGACTGAACATTGCTAGTAGAAATTTAATACGGTAGTGTTTTCTTTCTTTTCCAACTACAAAACAAAATAAGCTGATATTGTACTTTATGTGTTACAAAATAAGCATTTCTTTCATATAATCATATTGTCAGTCCCCGGGATTCATGAAGCTTGCGCCAGGCGCATGTATAGCGTAGGCGTTATAACGCTAAATATGTCCGTCGAACGATTCAGGTATGATCCAATTCCACGTGCACTACCGGCGTATGCCAGATCTGCGCAGCCCCCGACGTAGGTATGCTAATCACCCCATGTGCAGTGTCGCACCATGCAAATGAAGGCATACAGCAATTCAGGAAGTGGTGCAGGAATAGCGTAAACCCACGGAAATGTAAACCAAAAAACACGGTTTACATTTTCCCAAACAGAACACCGGAGCTATGGAAGAGGGCCAGACCCAGGTATCACAACGTTAACATATGCCAATGGCGAAATACACAGCCAATGGCATAAGAAAAGATGCACAACACGTAAATAACAACATTTAATGTCACGTCCACAGTAATGCACAGCACAACCGCAGGGCATGTGTGCGGAAGCTGTAACATAAAGAAATAATATAAAAATGTCATAAAATCACAACGTAATAGAAATCAGGTTTACAGCATAATACACAATGGTAGGCATGGAACACCACAACAAAGGTGCAAGGGTTGCTAAGGGCTTGCGATAGTGTTCGGTGCGGTAACTATGAATTAGTAGTCAATGCCATGCAAATGAGGCAGATAATACTGAATCGCAAATGTCCTGCCGGATGAAGGTTGTACCATACAGCGCAGCAGTATAACACCGAGGAGTAGCTCAGAGGAGATACATGACATCAGCAGAGGGGTGTGCCACCGTAGCAGTAAGCACATTGGAGCATTGCAAATCTGGCCTGTCCATTGCTAAGCAAAGCTGCAGGACAGGGGTGGGGAGGAATCATTTAGCTGAGAGCACACATGGTGCCCAAAAGCGCATGTGTAAGAGGATGAAAACGTGCCCAAAACCCAGTAATCGGACGCACGCACAGCAAACAATAGCAGAAACAGGAAGGTCAGGGGAAGAAAAGAAGGAAATGCGGAAGTAGGGTAATTGGAGCACTAATGAGCAATCAACACCAATCAACCCACGAAGGCCAATCAAAGGCAGCTGACAAGTCTGCTTGCAGAAACCTGCAAAACAGGATAGGGGAGGCATTTGAAAGCAAAGAAAGGAGGGGAGGTATTGGATTGCAAAGATAGGAGACTTGACACAGCAGAGCAAAGCAAACTGACAGCATACCGGCAGTAGCACACATAACGCAAGAGATGCCAGGTCCAGGAAAGTACAAATGAAAGTAGGCTGCAGGATGCATGCCAGAAAATGGTAGATGCAACGTGCAGAAATGTAAAGGGAAGGTCAAGAGGTAATCCACAGCAGGCAAATGTAATGCAACACCAAAGGCACCACAATAGTAGTTCCAGGAGTAAAACACATAAGATAACCTGTAGCTACGATTGTACATACACACCCTATGACATCATTGGTGTTCACAACACAATAGTATAAAGTGTGAAAGCACCCAACACACACCTGTGTATTCCCAAACACCGCACCATAAGTGTAAACACACGGGGAACTTTTAAAATGTACATGTTGGGAGCTGCCATAGCTGTCATTCATCAGCATGTGTTAGAGACTGACGGTGTAGTGGAGGATGATGCCAACAACCACCGCAGGCCTCGGAAGAGAAGGAGAGTGTTCAGACCAAGGGTAACCTACCAGGGGCTACATGACCTGGAGATAGTAGAGCGTTACAGGGTGGACAGGGACATCTTACAGCAAATAGTGGAGCTGTGCCGGCCACTCCTGAGAACCAGAAACAACAGAGGGGAACCCATCCCAGTGGACATGAAGGTATGTGTAAGCCTGCGAATACTGGCCACAGGTACCTTTCAAAGGCCAACTGGAGATATAATGGGTATCTCACAGGCATCAGCATCCAGGGTACTACACCAGTTCCTGGATGCCATGTTTCCACATGCCAATGAGCAGATATACTTCCCCAGAACTCAGGAGGAGTTGGCCAGCAATATGCACCACGTCCACTGTGTGGCACAATACCCGGTGGTACTGGGTGCGATAGACTGCACATACAAATCAAGTCACCACCCGGTGAGCAGGGTAGGCGCTACATAAACCGCAAGGGATTCCATTCCATCAACTGCCAGGTCATGTGCAATGCCCAGGACATTATCATGGATGTGTGTGCTGGCAGCACTGGAAGCTACCATGACTCCCATATCTGGCATGCCTCACAGCTGTATCAGGTATTTGTTAGGGGGGACATCCCAAATGGCCATCTCGTGGGGGATGCTAGCTATGCACTGGCACCGTGGATGATGACTCCCTTCAGAAATGCCAACACACCCATGCAAGAACGCCATAATGAGGCACACGCACAAACCAGAATCATCATAGAGCGTGTGTTCGGGATGCTGAAATCATGGTTCCGGTGCTTGGTTACATCTGGTGGAGCCTTGCAGTACACTCCAGGCATGTGTGTCCACATCATCATAGTATGTGCCATGCTACATAATATGATCCTGCGGAAGCAGCTGCAGCAGGGACAAAATGGTGAAGGCCCTCATAGCCCACCGCAATTGCCAAGGCCAGTACAGGCACAGAGGGATTCAGACCATGAACACACTGTGCCAGCCCCAGTAGGCAGATGGAAGCGTGCCCGATATGCCTACACCTTGACAAAGAGGGAACGTATAGCACATACTCTGACAGTGTAGGCCCCTATAGACTGACACCACTCCACCTGCACACACAGTAAAATGGATGGCACACAAACATGACCACCTGTAAATTGTAATGTATAGGTGGCCCAATGTGTGACTCCTACATAGGCAGCCCTCAAACATTGTAAACACAACAGCCAGTGGAACACGGAATGCCAACACCTGAACAGTACATGAGTCTTACAGCATATGGTGGTGCTGTGTGCCTGTCACGTTCCCCGCCAGATATATATATATATATATATAGATATAGATATATAGATATATATATGTACACATATGCATATATATATAATACAGATAGAAAGGGCAATAGAGGGATGTATGGTGATATAGATGAATTCAGCGATATCTGCAAATATAATAGATAGTTCAACGACATTCATAACATCTTGGAGGTACAAATAAATAGGATACTGCCAACCATGGAATGTGTAACATACCGACATGCGTAACCACGAGGCTGAAAGACCAATAGAACACAGTACCGGAACAGTACATCCACGAGTAATAGTATGATGATATGAAGGGACAGTTAGTCACCGCTGCCTGTGTCGCGGTCCACGTAGGTACTGTGTTCAGCTGTGTCTGTGAGTGCCGTAGTCTGTGTAAGTGTGCGTTGAGGGTGCCGTGTGCGTCTCTGTGTGACTGTAATGTGTGTGTGTGTGTCCGCAACATGTGTTTGTTAGTGTCAAGTCAGAGGCAGATCAGTACGGTAGGTGTGGGTATAGCTATCTGTAGGCATACGGTTACTACCTGTCCCACAGTAGGAGGGACAGCCCCACCCTGGGCAGGTGTGTCCTGACATAAAACAGTACAAAGGGCAAATGTCCGAGATGGTAGGACATAAATATGTCCCATATATAATGTAACAGTCGTATTTAATAGTTATGCCTGTACGTAAGAAACTTAAATGTTACATGCAATATGATAAGTAGCCAAAGTCACACAACAATAGGTATGTAGTGAGGATAAAAGTATGTGCTAACCTGTGTACTGACCTTGGCTACGTGTTGGCCTGTAAACACTGATTTGTGTCCCGCAAGTGTCCAACAATGACCATATGAAAAGGTGGCAACCCATAGCAAACAGGCTCTTTTAACAACACAACCACAATGACTGCAAATATCTGGGACAGAAATACAAGGGATAGCTGTCACTTACACATATCCCCTGATATATCGCTGCAATTATGGAGGTATACAAGTAGCAAGCTCACCTACAGATGATATAGAAACCAATTAACAATGGCCCAACATACAATCCCGTAACATAAGTCTACTAACTGTTAGCTCTCTAATTAGGGACGGAGCCCACACACATATATACAGATTATGTAGAAATGCAAGGCCCACAAACCTGTATATGTTACGTACAACCACTGACATCCCCCACACTAGAAACTAAAGCAATACAGACTGTAATAGCAGCACAAACATCCAGTCAGTCAATTACATCTGCAGAACCCTCAACATACCGTGTGAGAGACACAATTAAAGGCGTCATGCAAAATTGCAGGCATTGTATAATGGAACAAACAGCCATGTTACAGGTTTTGATTGCAATACTCCATTATCAGACGTTGAGATGACAGGTACACCCACATGTTGAACCAAATACTCTACCTGTCACACACAATCCACGGGGGACATGAATCCAAACTATACTTGTCTCCATGCATAGCAGTTGCAGTTACACATAACAAAACACAATACAGACCGTCTCCCCGAAGGTAGGGCAAATAGGCAACGCCCAAGTGGAGAATCCAATTATACCCCACTGTCGCCGCATAATTGGCGAATGGAGTAGCTGCACTGCTGATATGCAAGTAATTAGTCACTCAGGAACACCAATTGTTAGGATGAATCCACATGTTTCAGGTATCGACGTATATAAGGATGACTTGCCAGACATTCAAACCGTATGCTCATACCGAATAACAGTTGAAACATTGTGAGAGAGATAGAAATGAAATGCCGTAACGACAACAAGGTATGTAGAACGCCCAATATGTAAGGTTATGTATAGCATGATCTGTATTAATTAGTTTTACTGTATGTATAGCCCGGTTTGCATTAATTAAACGTGTCCGCAATGCATAAAGTGGGGAAAGGTATTTATGTAGTGATGTCTTGCTGAGCATACTAACGCTTGTAGAAACTGTGTGTCCAGCAGTGGGACACAAGGTACACAGCACAGACACCACAAGGGATGCTACATGAGGGCGTTAAACAGAACAATGCCATACAACCCGCCGTCAGTGGTAGGGTATGTCCAACAAGGACGTGCCATAGCAGGGGATAGTATATGTTGATATACTGTCACAGCATGCATGTGTATGGGCATATAACATTAATGACATATGTAAGGTGGTCCCGCTGTGCAAGTATGCTTTGCATTATGGGATACTATGTGAAATATGTGTAATGTATAGTATTATAGGTACATATGACAGATATTCTACACAGCATAACAGGCATATCATGCATACCACAGGTATCGTCTACTGGTATGTACAATAACAGGATACATATGGCCTGTAGGTATGGGACATATTAATAGCATGATAGCTAATCTAAATGGAAGGGCTACCAAGTAACCATGCACAAAGGACATGTAATAGCTTCACAGGTTCATAGTGTGGTACTATGCAGTCTGGCAAGTCCATGTGTAAGCACAACTACAGTGTTCACACTAGTGGCACCTCTCTACGGTAGTGTCGTGTGAACAGCAGAGCCAGCTGTCACCTGCACCTCTGCACAGTACAGGCACTGCAGTGATCCCAGGCCTACATGTGTCTCCCAACCACCAAGGGAGGTATCACATGAACAGTGCTACTGAGTGTCCCTGCGTGATGTACATAGGACTTATGTTCCACAGCATGGTGAGTGTCCGGTTTGGGAATGTAACCCAGAAGCACATCCCACTCATTGTGGCATGTGTGTACATATCCATGAGCATGTTGCTCACAGTGGCCTCTGCTTATGTCACATATGAGGAGTATATCCAGCAATAATGTTGTGGACATGGGCCCTGTCTGATCAGCAGAGGTCACCCCTGAGTATGTAGTATGCAAATGTGTGCAGATGTGGTGTCCGTAGTGCAATCGCATATTTAAACTGTTGGAGCTCAGTAAACGTCATGGCGTGTAAATGTTGTGGCATGTAAAGCTGTAGCTGTTGTGTAAGGTACACCCTAAATGGGGTGGTGTACCCTTGAATGTGTGTAGATGTCTTGAGTTCAGAGGTACAATGGGTGCCTATGTACCAGCTACACACCCAGTACAGATAGGTGTGGCCACATAGAAGGGTATCCATGCCACAGTGGCAATACGGTAACCACAGGAGTGGGTGCGACATATGTGTGTACTGCAAACATGTATAATGTGATATGCATGTAGGGGACTACCATCCATGTTATAGTCAGTGGGTGAATGGTGTAATGCAAAGGTGATGTGCATGCACCTTGTGTCATGCAGCTTGATGCCATGATAGTCATATTATGTATCTGTCACAGCAACACCCATATGGTTGGAGTCAGTATCAGCTGGTGGAGCAATCATGGTGCTTGGTATGTAGGGGTTTGAAAGCTAGGCAGGGAAAGTCCCCTGTGCTAGCCTGTTCTGCAGGGA
This sequence comes from Protopterus annectens, assembly GCF_019279795.1. Classification (NCBI taxonomy): domain Eukaryota; kingdom Metazoa; phylum Chordata; order Ceratodontiformes; family Protopteridae; genus Protopterus; species Protopterus annectens. The sequence continues at coordinate 1,365,988,734 of NC_056739.1, forward strand.
AGCATATACTGAACATGAGGGGCCCTATGACTGAGGACCGTGGTATGCCAAATGTACCTGACATGTAGTAGGTACTATGGTATGCTGGCCTCACTGTGTGTCCTGTCCATGAGCCACATAGCATAACATCCAGAGACACAGGGTATGATGTGCAGGTGGATGTGTATGTTGTCAATACCAGAATGGGGAATGGTGCTGAAAGGCAATGAGAGGACAATGTAGGATGTGTGGACTTCTGTACCATCAGCAACTGCCCTGGTAACTGTATGAAAGGCGTCCACCATGTGTAGCGGCCATGCTCTGGCCTTAACAAGCCCAACCCGGGTGGCAGCAAAGGACGGGAGCCCAACAATGTCTCTGTGAATGATGTTCTTGATGATGTGCCCCATAGCCATGCAGAACAGTCCAGTCAGGTGTGTAGGACTATAGTCCCATTCCTGCAATGTGGTGCCACCTGTGTGTAGTGTGATAAATGCTGCTGTGTGCCATTCAGGGGCTACAATGTCTGAAACAAGGCTATTACTGAATATGGTGGCCTAGTGGGGAGACATGTAATTCAGAGGTTGGTGGACATCACAGCCTGGGACGTTGGAAGGTGACATGGTGCCAGTGTCCCAGGACATATAGAGTGTAGGTCAGTACTGTGTACTTGGGACCACAGGGACACCACAATGTTCATGTATGGAATGCAGCCCTGTAGTGAGTGAGAGGGTGTAATGTCAGCATTGAATCCATCCTCCAGCATGTTGCCAACAACACCTGGGTCTGCAATGTCCTGAGTGACTGTTGTATGTGACAGCAGATGTGGGTGTTGCCATCGAATACTGACATACCACCATAATGTCTGGTGGTACACCCCGGAATGTGTGGCAGTCATGTTTATGTAGCTAGTCTTGGAGTATGTGATGAAGGACCCTGTGGACCCACCACGGCTGACCAGTGAGCCACCCCACACATAGGAATGTACACCACTGTGCAACAGCCTACACCTGTTGTTGTACATCATATGTCCATGGAACATGACCACCAGAGTGGCGTCTGTTATCTGGTGTGTACCATCATGGCTCTGTGTGGAATAGTATGATCCATGCAGTTGTGTACATGCTAATGAAGTGCACTGGGGTATGTGTCAGCATTTGTATGTGCATTGTCCATCTGCACGGGTGTCATGATGTTAACAACCGCTGTCAGCAGACGTCTGTAGTAGGTGTTGTAGTACACATGTACTGTGTATGCTGTGATGGGTGTGTTGCCGGGATGTGGCTAACAAGGTCGATTAGCATATGTTCTGAATCCACCAATCAGGGAATAACCCCAGGTGTGTAACACCAGTCACATGGTGGTAGTGTTCATGCCAAGGGTAATGTAGGTCTGGGAGGTGGTGTGTATGGGTTGATCCAGCATAGCGGAGGGTATGACTCATGGATGTGTCGGTACATGAGTGGCTATCCCAGTGAAGTGTGGGGTAGTGTCAGTCACACATCAGTAGTAGCTGTCTGAGGCCCACTGTCCACTATACCAACATAGAAGGTATGTTACCCGTGGGGTATGATGTTGACTCTGTCGCTTGTTACAATGTGTATAGCGGTCCCGGACACAGTTAGTTGCACGTGAAGCACCTCTGATGCATTGTGCTAAGTAACTTGCCAGGATGTGTGCAAAACATAGTGGGATATGGGAACCCTTCAGCTGTGGGTGCGCCGGTCCAGGTATGTGCCTGAAAGGTATGGTCTGTCTATAACCTGTCATTGCAGGTGTGCTCTGCAGAGCCTAGAGGCAGGTCCCAGTCACTGCAGAGATGTTTGAGTGGTGTATTATAAGGTGTGCCTTGCCTGCGTGCGTCACAGAGGAAGATGCAAGCATTGTGTCACATGACCCCATGTCGTGCCTGCCAGTTACCGCCCTGCCGGTGACAGTTATTGGAAACTGTGCAAGACAGGCAGTATAGAAGCAGCAAGAGCCTTACATGTGAGCTGTACTCCCAGGACTGACAGGTGCAAGTCATCTGTGCCACAGCATTGTGTTTGACCAGGACAGTCATAGCGGACAGATACCACATGCCTGTGGAATGACAATAGGAGCATAGGCAAATGTTGAAGTGACACAGTCGGTCATTGTACAGTGGTATTGTGTCCGGACGAATGCAAAATGCTCCCCAGGGCTAGGCCCACACCCTCAGGGCTATAAGACTGGTGAGCTGTTGAATGTCCCTGCACACGTAGTCTGTGAAGTGGCATCACAGGGCAGTCACACTTACAAGGAGAATGACAGTCATATCGTACATGGTGAGGTGTGGCATGAGTGCATAGGTTATGTTGCAGAAGCAGTTACCCAACAGCAAGATGTAAGCAACTAACGCCTTGTGTAGCCTGCTGTGTGGAACTGCAGTGTGACTCCCTACAGAGTCAGCTATGACTGGTGTGTTGTGAATGTTATAACTCACTATTGGCTGTATGTGATGGGCACACATGAGTCTGTGGGCTATACGCTGGTGATGTTGTCTTCCATGATGGGGGCTACCTCTGGTGACTACAGTGAGTATGGAGACGTACTGCACAAGTTGTCCTTGTAGGTGTGGCCAGTGGTGTAGATCATGTGAGACTATGTGATGGGTGGGGTGTGTTGCGAATGTTACACATCCCCAAATGACTGTCAGGTGCAGTCAGGGTTGGTGACAGCATTACCCCCAGCCATAGCTGTCAACCTGCTGTCCCCAAACTGAGGAACATTAGCCCTCATACTGTGTGACAAATGGGCAAAACGTGGAACACTTACAACTGGCTTACTAACAGCGTCAACTAGGAAGGGCATATGATGTCTAAAATAGGCTGGTCTTACGTATAAAAATGATATCCTAATGAATTAATATGATTCCCATCTATTTAGCCATGGCAAGCAGGTAAACTATTTACAACAATGAATGTGTGGCAGACCCTGCCAATGTGGAACCTTGAGGAACATTCACCTTTTAGAACCCCAAATGAGGTACATTCCTCGTAATGAAGTACACCTGAGAGCTATGCCCCCAGCATGGCTGCAGAAGTGCATCCCCCACAGGCTGTAGTGCCGTATGTTGGGAGGTGAGCATTGAATGTGTACATGAGACAATTGCTCTATTGCCACATGTACAACATATCCCTCATATAGACATGCAGTAGCACTGGTATGTGACAGTTGGACATGCCTGTATATACAACCATGTCCCAAAGGATATGTGCGTTATGTGTGTACAACAGCTGTCGTACCTTAAGCAAGCTGGGAAGTGTACGACAGCCAGTGTACCTGTGGGAAATGGTGTGGAATGGGCGCTATAGTAATCAGTAGCTCATGACATGCTCACAAGTTCTGAACAAGTGCCTAGCATGACCATACAATACAGATAGGGTGTTGGATAATATCAACCCACAAGTGGTGATGACAGTAATTTAGGGTGGCACCGCACTATAACCCTGCTGAGTATGGTGTGCATGCCCATGAACCATTAGCACTGTAGATATTAGCAGTACAGATGTACAAGACAGCACGGATATTTGATTACAAATACCTTTGCATGTCACAGGAGTGTTCCACCAGTGGCCTGTTGACAGACTCACAACTACAAAAGGTGCAAGAGTGACATGTGCACAGCACACCAGTGCCAGCTACAGTAGAACAGGGTTAATGTGTTGTACCCCACCCTTATTGTAGCCCATACCACACAGACAAATGTTAGGCATCTGTGTATGTAAGGCTGTGAATGGCCATGACCTATCAGTATAGCTGTGTCAGTGTTGTGAACAACATACAGAATGGGCTGTGTGGGTGAGGTGTGTGACATATGTGCACAGTCTGATGGATTATACCAGCAGTGTCACCACTAGGTGAACATCCCTGTACCCATAAACTACTACCTAGGCTGTGGTCAACATTATGGACACTGTGTAAGGGATGGTGCTGTGCAGTGCACCCCCGACATGGTGACGTCTCCAGGCCCCTTAGGTAGTCATATGAGGTACCCATGTCATGTCAGGGTGCCATCCATGAGCACGGAGATCACTGGACAGGCATATGCAGCACTGTGGTGACCAATATTGGATCACATACTACCTGTAAGGGGTAATGGCTATGCATGGATGTGCAATACCAGCCTTCACAATCCACACCTCCACTATGCAGCATGCTGTCTACCTTGCAGAAGGACATTTGCTACACCATTATGATGGACATGCTACATTGTCCATATCCTGATCTATATGACATATGTCATGGACAGCCACTGTCCTAATACTAGGATCACCACAGGCTGGACAGATCCATGTGCCATATATGTGACATACTCCCGCCATACCATGCAACCCTGTCCATCAAAGCTGCACATGTCATCCCAGTCATAGATGGTGTGATGACCGCATGGTAGATGTACTATCAACTGACTGGATCAGTAATGTGGCACTGATGCACCTTGCGGTGGCACAATGGCTGTCTGTTACAGATTGGAAACCATGCCCACACATGCTATGGTTGATAACCATCCCTACGAATGTCGTCTGTTTAGCCATTGCCCCATGCCTATCACATGTGCAATACAGGCGATCCGTGGCAGGATGTTGAACAGTTGTACAGTGCTGTGTAGATGTATATGGCAAAACACATGCATGTACAGGTGTCCATGCGTATGTGTGCATTGTCACTGCTCAAGTCCATTACGGCTGTGCCTGTGTTGATATGTGACATATACACAGCATCCAGGTCAACAGTAGTGCCGTGGACACATCGAGGCATGTTCAGATTGGTAAGAACACAAGTGCAGGCAAACAGATATACCCACAGCAAGACAGCATTTACATGGAGTATGAACACTGTAATGAGGTGACACACATATATGGAGATGACATCTAATGCATAATGGGTGTGACATGTGTGACACAAACACGTCAGTCATGTCAGTGTCATGATGCTTTGCAAAGATAACTGTACAAATGTAGTAGATGTCATAGAAATGTATGTGCAGCAGTATCTCTGTACATCTCTGAAACTGTGACCTGTCACCATCATTATGTCTAACAGATAATGTCCCGTACACGCCTCCCAGCATACACCCGCCAGGAGGATGATGTCCTCATCCCACAGCTCCATGACAACTATGACTTGTTGTTCAGCCATGTGCCACAGCATGCCTAGCAGCGGGATGTCCTGTGGCAGGATCTACGCAGGAGGGTGAATGATGTGGGTGGCCATAACAGCACCTACCAGCAGGTGCGCAGACACTGCATGGACCTGATACGACATGCAAAACAGTGTGCCACTGCAATCACCAGGGAACAAGGTGGATACACACAACACTGCAATGTGAAGCCCATTATGATGCTGTGCATGTGTCTGGACACCATTGTGTCAAACATGTACGCATGTTAATGCACATGTCAGCAGATTACATGTCAAAGTCACGTCAGCCATGTGTACTGTTATCCTGTTCTGGGCCACATGGTGTATCACGGGGATGCATGCATACTACCATGATTGTGTGAACTGCATGGCTACTGATATGACACCTGCTTGCTGTAGTGTGCACCCCAGGGAGGTATGCTTACTAACATTATTAATGTCTGAGCTGCATGCTCTCTGCTGTATCGCAGGCATGCTGCATGCCATCTGAAAAATCACATGCATGGTGTGTCTGTGTGTGTCTGTGTTTGTGTGTGTGTGTCTGTGTTTGTGTGTGTGTGTCTGTGTGTGTCTGTGTGTGTGTGTGTGTGTGTGTGTGTGTGTGTGTGTGTGTGTGTGTGTGTGTGTCTGTGTTTGTGTGTGTGTCTGTGTGTGTCTGTGTGTGTGTCTGTGTGTGTGTCTCTGTGTCTATTGTACTTTACAGTATTTCTTTGCATTCACAGGTGATGTAGGTGCGTTACCCTCCTGCGGTCCATCTGATGTTAGTGTCCCCAAAGATACTAGTGGTGATGAACACATGCATGAGGTACAGGCAGGGTTGTCAGGGTCTGAATCTGTGCCAATGGTTACGATCCCAGCTATGTCTCCCTCTTCCCCACACACAGTTCAGCTGCCAACACATACCGCATCACCAGTGGCCATAGAGGAAGGACAGTCAGTGTCTGTTAGCGTGGAACAGGAATGTGTGGTGGCTACAGAAGGTGTGTCTACACACCATGGTGTCAGTGTAATGACTGCAGATGTGCCACACAGGCATGTGGCCGGTGCTGCTCACAGGCGGACCTCTGGCAGACATGCACCTGCAGGACAGAGTGCAGAAGCTGGTATCACCAGACGCATGTTTCAGACTATAATGGTGGCACAGGCACATGCTGAAGAGCAGAACAGAGAAGGGCAGAGGCTGCAGAGGGCTGCTATCCATACCCTAAATGACAACATCCAGGCATTGGCAAATGCTCAACAGCAGATTGCTAATGTTCTGGATAGGCGATTAGGTGAAATGGTCGGAATCCTTGACTGAGGCATGGCAATCCATGAGCGGGAGCTGTCTGTGCTGGAACACCTGGTAGGAGTGAGGCATAGGCAACGTGGATGTAGGCCAGCAACACCACCTAGTGTAGGTCGACATGAGCGTGCCACCTCACATGCCCGCTCCCATAGTGCCAGTAGCAGTAGCAGTGCAGCTGGTGCTGCACTGTCAACACCAGGACACAGCAGGCCATGAGGACATGGCTCTGGACGGTCTCAGTGGGGACACGGTTCAAGCGGACATGTGTTGTCAGACAGTAGCCACTCTGTATCTCCACCTGGTAGTGCCCGTGCAACCCCAGGCAGGCACAGGTCACGTGGCCGTGGACGGACACAGTGAGCTGTACAACCTGCTCTGTACAATCTGGGGCTGTCAATTATACCCCGTGTAGGCCTCACAAATGGCAGAACTGTGTACACACATACACGCACACAGCAAACACAACTGTAGGGCTCCACAACATCCACATGCATTCTGCACAGACATGTCCAGTCAACTCACCGGCCCTTACACACACACATGATGTTATCCATTGGTGCAGCCTATGCACCTGGCAAACATATCATCCTGTGCATATGATGAAGCCTGTGCTGCATCCCTGTCATCCACACCATCGGTGCAGGGTTATGCACAAATATTCTGATGCACAGGGTGAACAGCATAGTGAGAGGTGTATGTAATATTACCTGTGTATGCATAGTGAGGGATATGTATGTTGCAGTGTTTGTGTGTGAATACTGAGAGAAGCGTATGTGACATAGGTTGTGTACTGTCGACATGCACCAGTCATACCATGTAGTGCAGGTGCAGAATGCATTGTGATGTGTTCACGGTATGTGTCTCGGTTACATCTGTAGCACCATGTTGGTTGTGATACCCTGGTTCCCTCCTTTGATGTACTTGCATGTGCCTACAGGTAGCAGTGTTTGCAGTCCCCCACATGTAACTGGATTATTCACAGGCACGTCTGGCAATATCAGCATGCTACATGTACCCTCAACCTGACTGTTGGACACACCAACATGACACAGATGTCCACATATATACTGCAGCTGACGCATGTGGTCGCTGCCACAGGCTACACTGGACAGAGATGTGACATACATAGCAGGACACATTACAGGTATGGTGACATGGTGCAGGGGTTGTACACAACGGCCTGGCCAATGAAGATGTGAGGTGTCACTTGGTAGCTGGAGGCCACTCTGTGCAGCAGTAGGACCCTGTAACAGTACGGGAACATGGCCGCATTCATGGGGTGTACAGCACTATAACGCACACCCCATAGTGTGCAGGTGGGGACCCTTGCCTGTGTGGTCATCACCCTCATAGTACTATGCACCCACACGACATGTCACAGAGAAGGGACATGCACATGTAGCCAGTATGGCTGGGACCTATGGCATCAACAGGGTTGTGCAATGCATCACCATTACGGGTTAGTCACCACGTGGGGTTAGTGGTCATTTCCCACTGTATATTAGCATACACCCTCACACCAAGCACCAGACATACATACAGACACACACACACTGTGGTGACCACACATGTGTATACAGACAGCCGACGTGTGTGATGCACCTCACCGGCCGACGTCATGCTTCCCACACTGACGTATGTACAGATCTCTACAATGGTGTACAGGGATGTGTAGCAACTGGGACATATTCCCTGCGATATGTGGCATCCCTGGTCACACATTCCGACACACATGGCAGTGCTGGGAATGATACACCTGCCATATGATGACACGTTTGATAGACATGCAGCGGTATTGATTGCATTATGTGTACCAACGCTATATCTGGCAAATGTGCTGCTATATGCACACAGGAGGTTGTAGGTGTTACAGGTGCCATGTAACATATAGTTGTTAACACCTGACCGGTGTGTATGCATTATGTCAGCACCGTCACGTAACAGCGACATAGCGTACTGTTTGCACATGGCATGATAGGATGGTGTGTGACACAACTGTGAGCCACCCCCTGCACACATACATCTAGACAGGTGGTTCACCATGTTATGTACACACATCCCTCCATACGTGCTGTTTGTATGTCACCGTATGCAGGTGTCAATGATGGGTCTGCATTGCTTCTGCATGTCGTAGGTAGGTGCAACTATTTTACGGACATCGGCCACTGTACATGCATGGTTGCTGCATGCACAGTACAGATGTCACATGTGTCTCCTGTTGCCATATTTGTATGCATTGCTATTGTTGGACATGTGTGTTGACATACATAACACATGGACTGTGGTATGATATCACGGGTGTCACAGGCAACCAGTACAAGGGTATGTGTCCCGGTCAACACTGCTACCCCCTGTAGTGTGAGCATTCAACAGACATGGGCCCACCTTCCATTCATGTGTGTAGCATTGATTAGGCCAGTGTTATGCACGAGGTACATCAAAGGCTATGTATGTATGTGTTGTGTGTGCAGTCCATGCACACATCCACACAATCACATGTATGACATACCCAGACGTGTGTTCATTGGTGTACAGCAACAGTCAGGTGTCACAGCTGTGTAAGGGCCATGGTATGTCTTGAGCCGACCTGTTCATGTATACTGGTATCATTGCAATGCATAACACCTGTTGGATCCCTGTTGGTACATGTGTACTCTGCACAGCTGGTGTACACCACTGTACAGCCCAGTGGTCATGTGTCACATGGTGTGGTGGGACCGTAAGGATGTGTAGTGCTGCACTGACGACATGGTGCTGACTTGACAGCTACAGGGTACACTGCAGTGTGTACATGTGTGACCTGCACCTGTGACAGCTGTGATGGCAGCTGTGTGTGTACAGGTCACTGCATGTGTGACTGCCCTGTGTGTGAGGACAGTTATACCTTACTGTGCCCTTCTGTGTGTACACTCCATCTGCATGCAGGATGGCCCTTTGCAACTGCTAAGTGTGTGAGCATGCCCAGTACGCCGTTGTGTAGATGGACACACAGTACATTCCACACTGCTCCCTTCCATGATTAGAGTCCGTGTGCATGCAAGATGGCCCTTTGCAACTGCTAAGTGTGTAAGCATGCCCAGTACGCCGTTGTGTAGATGGACACACAGTACATTCCACACTGTGCCCTTCCGTGATTAGAGTCCATGTGCATGCAAGATGGCCCTTTGCAACTGCTAAGTGTGTGAGCATGCCCAGTACACCATTGTGTAGATGGACACACAGTACATTCCACACTGCGCCCTTCCGTGATTAGACTCTGTGTGCATGCAAGATGGCCCTTTGCAACTGCTAAGTGTGTGAGCATGCCCAGTACGCCATTGTGTAGATGGACACACAGTACATTCCAAACAGACGTGTGATACTAAGCGTGTGGGCATGGCCATTGACATCCTGTATAGCCATGGTGGTCATCCAGGCAACAGATGTCAAATTTCAATGTCATGATGGATGCCTACATTGAACGCACTGGTTGCTCTCTCGAAGGGTGTACTGTCTGTGGTGCATCCCGTATGTATTTAGTGTAGTGCTCCGTAGATATTTAGTTGGCCCGATGACAGCACTGCCGTGTTTGTGTACATCTACCTTGGGACAGTAATATGCTTTCAGACCACTCACTCTCTAAACATTCCCTATCGGCATCTTTGCCTTTGCGGATGATGTCACCCAACTAGAAGTATGCCTCTGGGAGTGCTGTGTTCAGTAATCTCGGTAGCGCGTTCTGTAAATGCGTAATGCTGTAGTGTGTTAGAGTAGGTAGGTGTATGTTCAACTCCCGGCCCTTCCAAGTGTGTGTGTGTGTGTGTGTGTGTGTGTGTGCGTGTGTGTTTCCAGCTGCCTGGGGACACAGTAATGCTTTTAGATGCCTCACAACTCATACATTCCCTATCGGCGTCTTTGCCTTTGTGGATGATGTCACCCACCTAGAAGTATGCCTCTGGGAGTGCTGTGTTCAGTAATTTCGGTAGCCCGTTCTGTAAATGCGTAATGCTGTAGTGTGTTAGAGTAGGTAGGTGTATGTTCAACTCCCAGCCCTTCCAAGTGTGTGTGTGTGTGTGTGTGTGTGTGTGTGTGTGTGTGTGTGTGTGTGTGTGTGTGTGTGTGTGTGTGTGTGTTTCCAGCTGCCTGGGGACACAGTATTGCTTTTGGATGCCTCACAGCACATACATTCCCTATCGGCGTCTTTGCCTTTGCGGATGATGTCACCCATCTAGAAGTATGCCTCTGGGAGTGTTGTATTCAGTAATCTCAGTAGCGCGTTCTGTAAATGTGTAATGCTGTAGTATGTTAGAGTAGGTAGGTGTATGTTCCACTCCTGGCCCTTCCAAGTGTGTGTGTGTGCATGTGTGTTTCCAGCCACCTGGGGGCACAGTAATGCTTTTAGATGCCTCACAACACATACATTCCCTATCGGCGTCTTTGCCTTTGCGGATGATGTCACCCACCTAGAAGTATGCCTCTGGGAGTGCTGTGTTCAGTAATCTCGGTAGAGCATTCTGTAAATGCGTAATGCTATAGTGTGTTAGAGTAGGTGGGTGTATGTTCAACTCCCGGCCCTTCCAAGTGTGTGTGTGTGTGTGTGTGTTTCCAGCCGCCTGGGGACACAGTAATGCTTTTAGATGCCTCACAACACATACATTCCCTATCGGCGTCTTTGCCTTTGCGGATGATGTCACCCACCTAGAAGTATGCCTCTGGGAGTGCTGTGTTCAGTAATCTCGGTAGTGCGTTCTGTAAATGCGTAATGCTGTAGTGTGTTAGAGTAGGTAGGTGTATGTTCAACTCCCAGCCCTTCCAAGTGTGTGTGTGTGTGTGTGTGTGTGTGTGTGTGTGTGTGTGTGTGTGTGTTTGTGTGTTTCCAGCTGCCTGGGGACACAGTAATGCTTTTAGATGCCTCACAACACATACATTCCCTATCGGCATCTTTGCCTTTGCGGATGATGTCACCCACCTAGAAGTATGCCTCTGGGAGTGCTGTGTTTAGTAATCTCGGTAGCACGTTCTGTAAATCTGTAATGCTGTAGTGTGTAAGAGTAGGTAGGTGTATGTTCAACTCCCGGCCCTTCCAAGTGTGTGTGTGTGTGTGTGTTTCCAGCTGCCTGGGGACACAGTAATGCTTTTAGATGCCTCACAACACATACATTCCCTATCGGCGTCTTTGGCTTTGCGGATGATGTCACCCACCTAGAAGTATGCCTCTGGGAGTGCTGTGTTCAGTAATCTTGGTAGAGCGTTCTGTAAATGCGTAATGCTATAGTGTGTTAGAGTAGGTGGGTGTATGTTCAACTCCCGGCCCTTCCAAGTGTGTGTGTGTGTGTGTGTGTTTCCAGCCGCCTGGGGACACAGTAATGCTTTTAGATGCCTCACAACACATACATTCCCTATCGGCGTCTTTGCCTTTGCGGATGATGTCACCCACCTAGAAGTATGCCTCTGGGAGTGCTGTGTTCAGTAATCTCGGTAGTGCGTTCTGTAAATGCGTAATGCTGTAGTGTGTTAGAGTAGGTAGGTGTATGTTCAACTCCCAGCCCTTCCAAGTGTGTGTGTGTGTGTGTGTGTGTGTGTGTGTGTGTGTGTGTGTATGTGTGTGTGTTTCCAGCTGCCTGGGGACACAGTAATGCTTTTAGATGCCTCACAACACATACATTCCCTATCGGCATCTTTGCCTTTGCGGATGATGTCACCCACCTAGAAGTATGCCTCTGGGAGTGCTGTGTTCAGTAATCTCGGTAGCGCGTTCTGTAAATGTATAATGCTGTAGTGTGTTAGAGTAAGTAGGTGTATGTTCAACTCCCGACCCTTCCAAGTGTTTGTGTGTATGTGTGTGTGTGTTTCCATCTGCCTGGGGACACAGTAATGCTTTTAGATGCCTTACAACACATACATTCCCTATCAGCGTCTTTGCCTTTGCAGATGATATCACCCACCTAGAAGTATGCCTCTGGGAGTGCTGTGTTCAGTAATCGCCATAGAGCGTTCTGTAAATGCGTACTGCTGTAGTGTGTTAAAGTAGTTAGGTGTGTGTTCAACTCCCAGCCCTTCCAGGTGTGTGTGTGTGTGTGTGTGTGTGTGTGTGTGTGTGTGTGTGTGTGTGTGTGTATATATATATATATTTATATATATATATCTTTGTAATATGTATGTGGATATTAGCACTATTGAATGTGCTGCATTGTCTGTACATGTTCACCTTGGATGTATCTGAATGTGCTATGGCTCTGTGATAGTGCACATACTGTGTGCTGTAGTGATCCTGGGTTATAGTTGTGTAGTGACCAGTTATTTTGTTGCTGGGTATTACCAGGGACATTGAAAACAATGATAGTACAGCACCTTTAAATGGACATGTGCACATCTCAGCAGCAGTCAGCAGTGGTTATTACTTTGGAGGATGGCTATGGCTCATATACCTATGTATTACATGGCAATACTATGCAAATCAGGTTAACATTACTGACACCCGTTTATCCACAGGTTGTGATACAGATCCCATGTATGTATGTGTATACATTGCCAGGTGCAGGACTGGACTATGGTTGAATGCATGGGGGGGTGTCCATGGCCAGGAATGGCGATCTGTACAGCCTGGCAGGAACAGTCTGTGACTGTCCCACAACCTCCAGTATATGGCTGACACATGCTGAAACAGTGTACATGCAGAGACACACATAAAACAAACAGCTAGGGATAACACATACACACACACACATTGCATCAACATTGGGCCATGCAAAACCTGTTGTCCCTCACACACACACAAATGCATACATGTTGATTGGCTGGTTCACTGACAGGCTCTGGAAATGAAACTACATACCCTGTGCATATGATGACACCTGTGCCACCTCTTGTAATGTGTAACATTGATGCAGGTACAGACTAACATGATGCTGATGCACAGGGTGGCTTCATAGCACTGTAATAATGTTACAATGTTGTTAACACAAAGTGTGATTTCCTTCTAGGTGTATGTAAGCAGCCATGATACATTCCAGCTATGATCATCAATGTAGTATAGTGTACAGCACTGTTAATTCTGAAGATGTATTATCCATCCATGTGCCATTTGACTGACGTGTGTAGTATTGGCAGCATGTGTTACAGAGTGTGCAGTATGTGTGTGATGTGTGTAGTACAGATTTACATGTATCTATATGTAAACATGGTGAAGGTGCACTGTCTGCATCTACATGTATAGTGGGCACATTGGAATGGTTACATGCCCTGTAATTCACACTGTTAACACGTCATACTTTCTATTGGTGGCCAGTATGCATTATACTACACATATTGTTGTACTTGTCTACACATGTGTGATTACTATGGTTTTACACCGTGCTGTGGGTGATACTGTTACTCCCTGTCATAGTTTTGCAATATGGTAGTAGACACGACCTCAACAGTCTGAATGACCAATTGTTATATGATATCTTCATAACTGACCCACACATGTAGGACACACACTAGCATGTGGATCCTACATGTACTAAACTATACCAGTTCGCACTGGTATTGACCGCCACACATTGCTGGGACCATTACTGTTTGACATGTAGCCATGTTAGTTACAAGCAAAGACAATAGGGATATTCCTGTCCACATCTGGGAATTCATACTGTGGCCTAGAATGCATTCTGCACATGACACAGTTAGTTTACACAAGGGTATCATACAGACAGATATGTGTTATCCAACCCATGCTGTACACCCATAAGGCTAAACAGAGTCAGTTATCCACATTTACTGCACATACTTTACCAACAGTAACACATAGGTATTACACCCCAATATGTATAATGGGTAACAATGTGTACATATAGATATGTGCTATGTCATTTGTCATTTGATATTTGCATTTACAATGGTATTGTGAAGTACATCACTGTATCACATATGCAATGAGAGTTCTGCATGCATATCTTCCAAAGTGGTTGTGCAACTATGATGAATGTCCATTATTGACATACTTTGCTGTGTTTGAACTGTTCTGCAGTATTACACATACATGAACAGTCACTCACACTATGTATATAAACTGTCATGTGTGTGTGTGTGTGTGTGTGTGTGTGTGTGTGTGTGTGTGTGTGTGTGTGTGTGTGTGTGTGTGTGTGTGAGAGAGACACAGATGACCTAGGCCACAGACAATTCTGATACATGTAGTTGACAAGTGCGGTAATGCTCCACCAGATGTGTCCAGGCACCAGAACTGTTACTTCAGTGACACAAACACATGCTAGAGTAAGGTTTCTGTATGTGCGTGTACCTCATTATGGCATTCCTGTTCATGTGTGTGTGCATTTCTGATGTGTGTCATCAGCCACAGTTGAACTGCACATCCGGAATCCCCCACTAGGTGACCATGAGGGTTGTCCCCATTGCCAAATGTTTTGTACAGCTGCGTCAGATGCCACATATCGAAAGCATTGCAGCTTCCAGGGCATCCAGCACACACATTCATTATTACGGGCTGGTCATCACACATAAACTGCCACTTCATGGAGGGGAAGCCCTTGTGGATGATGTAGGCCCTACCACACTCACTGGCTGGTGCTATGATGCATATGTGCGTGCAGTGTATTGCACACAGCACTTAGGGTATTCCACTATTGTGTGGAAATGACACATATTGCTGCCCAATACCTTATGGGAATTGGGGATATATACATCATCACTGACATGTGCTGACATGGCATTCATGAACTGGTGCAGTACCCTGGATGCTGATGTTTGTAAAATCCACATCATATCACCAGTTGATCTCTGGAAGGTACCTGTTGCTGGTATCCTTAGGGCAACACATACCTTGGTTTCCACTGGGATAGGTTTCCCTCTGTTGGTTCTGTGTGTGTGAGACATGGCCTGCACAGATCCACAATCTTCTGCAGGAGGTCTCTGTCCACTCTATAGCGCTCTACTATCTCCAGCTCATGTAGCCCCTGGTAGGTTACCCTGTGCCTGCACACTCCTCTCCGTCTACTCACTGTGTGATGCTGAGCAGCATTCACATTGGCACAACCCTCCACATGTTGCATATGTTGACATATAATAACAATGGCAGCCCCTAACATTATGTTGTCTCAGTTAAGATTTTACAGTTTGCACTTCTCTTAGTATACTACAGTGTTGCAGTGTGTCTGAGAAAAACATGGTGGACTACTGTTTGTAGAGTTGTATGTGCTGTGCTGTGCTGGCCTACTGTACTGGCTGTGTAATATACTCAGTCTGATTGTTTTCACCTGCTAGCTGTGGTAGTTCTCCTTGGTTAACTTACGGCTACTTGTTTACCTTCCTTTTCACTGTTTGTTTCCACATTGAGCGGCGCCACACATAGGAGCACAGTGAAGTGCATATCTGCTTCCACGTGTGCACAAAGGCTTATACATGCGTACAAACACTTACACTGGCTTACACAACATTACACAGGCTTCAACAATCTTACATTAGCTTACTCATTCTTCAAGTCGCGCACACGGGCTGACACACATGCATACATGCTTACTCGGGCTTACAGGCTTGCATGGGCGCAAACACACTTCACCAGGTTTGCAAGGAACTTCAGTGATATCCATGGCGTACACCATCAGTTTACTGACTTTACCTAGGATAAATCATAACACGCCTCTTCCACTGATGCGTCACTGACAGCAGACATGTGACACACTGCTCCAATAAGATTACAGTGTTTTATACATACACACTCATGATGTCACCTATCTTCTAAGCTGATAGTCCGCTTAACCTACTCTTACACTGTAGAGGCTTGGCCCATATGGCATGACAAATTGTGCTTCACTATCCTCAGCCTCAATTGCATAGGATTGCCTACTAATGCTTGGTTACATCTCTGAGTGTGCGCTTCCACACATAGCAACCACTACTCAGTAGCCATGTTGTCTTCAGCTTGCCATTCACCTGCATGACGCAATAACTTTTAACTGACATTACAATTTGTATGTATATTTTACATATTTGTCTTGTTTTGTATGCACAGCGAGTACTCGCGCCGCTGCGCTACGCTTAAACACCGGAGATCGGGGGAGGACAACTAGAGTTTTATTAATTTCCAATGGGAATACATGCCACTGGCCTTATATTTGGCCATTGGCATGCTTCTTCAACTAAACCATCCTTTATTTGCAGATGACATTGCGCCGTTTAGCTACTTGCAGAACATTACTTGGTTAACATCCGTGTACATTTCTGCACATACCTCTACTCTTGCACGCACAGCTTACTGTTTCATGTATCGCATATTTTACATCATTTGCATAGCTTTCACCTACAAATGGGGTAATTTGCATATCCTAACTTTGTCCATGCAACGTTCGTTTGAGGGACTGTGTTACACGCCCCTACAGGATATTGCTGAATAGCTCGGCGGACATCTTGCCTTGCTCTACTCTTACTCTACTCGTACACTGACCAAAGCTTCATGAATCCTGGCCTAAGCTTTGATGTGTGCTAATATGTCTATTTGTGGAGTAAGCATGGCTGTAGGTATGTTTTGACCTGCTACGTCTGTCATTTCTACAGAGCACCTCCCACTTTCATCATTTGTAGAGGTGACAGCCCTATAGGAACTATATGTACAGCTGTGACACTTGACAAGTCCACACATACCTGTGGTCAATACTAAACTGACTACTTCAGCACTTTTCATACCTTCAGATTTGTCTTGTAGTGGTATAGTCGATGATACTGTTTCCTATAACATGTATCTGTTTCTGATACAAGATATGTCATTTTATTACACCACTACACACAATATATGGAGAAATCACAGGCCAGATGCCATTACATTCCTTTTGTAGGACACACCCGCCCAGAGTGTTGTGTTCCTCACAAAAGCCAACAGGTGCTGATCAAAACATATTCTGCTATCATCTACCTTATGTATTTGCCGGTACTTCCACTTTCCGTCAGTGGCAGAACTCACATGCATGTGTGGGAGACTGAACACTGCATCGGGGACACTGCATAGCACCCTGAGGGACACATCTATATGGTGTTTCGATTAACCTCCCACATTGACTATCACAGGGCATTAGTATTCATCCAGATTTGTCGAGGTACATGCTTTTGACTTATACATGTTTTGTCATTTGTCATCACATCTTTCTTCATACCTGTCCACCTAATTGCACTAGTTCTGTACATTTATTTAGGTCAGGGTTACCTTCATACCTCTCAACTGCACACAATTTGGGTAAATGTCCCGAACTTAGACGTCTGATTCTCTTCCTTTTTTAATAATATTGTGCCTTTCTGGTAATTTAGTGGGAAGTCATTTTGGACTGTGGGGTTAGACAATAATGACAGACATTTGTTGTTTACAATTAATAACCCTCAAAACATTCATACTATTGACTGATCCATTATTCTATCAACGTTCTGACTTTGTAAGAGGAATATTTGAGATATTCCCTATTTGTACTTATTTTAAAATGCCTTTGTCCAGATGTCTTATTCTGATTGAGAGGTATTGTTACCATCTTATTCATACGCATGTACATCCATGATAATCGCTTACACAATACTAATATAACTCCCTACATCTTCCCCCAATAGTTTACACGATATCCAGTAGATGGATTCTTCATTTTAGGAAGTTAGAGGCGTCTGCTATACCCACATAGGTATATTAATCACTCCCATGGGGCGGACCTCATAAATCTGTGCCAACCAACACCTAGGCACCTAGGCCCATTATTGCATACCCATGATTCCCAGACCTGACACCCCTCCACAGTAGTCATAACACATATTTAATGTGAGCGATAATAAAGTATGATGACACTTCTAAGCACTATCCACTCTCCACATGTCGGTACATATGTCTTACATTCTGTCAACCCATGTGTTATTACACTTGAACAAGCTACTGTTGCATGTACAGCTATATTGTAGTTGCGGATGACACTTCTTTGCAGCAATCATTACAGGACAGTGCGTTTATAGATTCACTATTTTTGGAGTCCTGCAAAGGACACCTATATCCATGTTTAAAGAGTAGGACTTACAGATCTGGCACACTGATACTTTCCGGGCAGTAGTTTTGAGAGCAGCAGTGTATTTACCTTAATTGCATGTCTGTTATGTGTATCCATACTAGCTATGGTGTAACCTATTTATGTACATGTGTTATATCTACGAGGACATTTGTTTATATGTTTGTTAGGTATATATCAATTGATGTATGTATTTGAGTGTAAATATATATATATATATATATATATATATATATATATATATATATATATATATCTATATATATGTGTGTGTATATATATATATATATATATATATATATATATATATATATATATATATATATATATATATATATATATATATCTGTACATTCTTTATTTCATATATTTATTTAGTTTAAGTCTGTGGATATATATATCTATACACAAATGTATATAACCATATATAGACATTACGTGTAGAAACCAGCATTCATTTGCTATGCTGTGAGCGGATTACACACGCACAGGCGCACTTGCATTTCCTTATTGTGGGTTACGCGCAGGCGCACATGCATATCCTTATTGCGGGTTACATATGTTTACTAAGTCTTTGTGCTTACGTGGGCTTTATTACTTGTGACAGTACCAGTAAAATATCTGTAATCCGGTTAACGGACATATGCGAAACACACGTTCACCTTTACATATTTAAATGTCTGTACAGCACAGACGCATTCATTACACTTTAACATTATATGTGCTGTAGTCGTAGTTGAACCGGGACTGCATTCACGTTGGCCGGATGCTGTAACCACTATACGTTTGGTGTTCTGACTCATTTATATGCATACCCATAGTACATAGCTACATTAACATATGCCTCACCGCTTCACTTACGACACAGGCATCCATTCTCCTGCTGGGAAAAATGCGGTACTACATATTACACATTCCCTATTCCCTACTGCTCTGGACCCAAGCTGCATATTTCATCAGTGCAGGGATATTCAGAACCCCAAGGCTTATAGTCCTGACACATACAAGTCTTTAATTGTCAGGGTGTTCATGTAGTGATCTGGGTTTAGGCTTGTCCGCCTGGTGAACGGAACTGACCTGACCATGTTCAAATGTCAGACAAAGCACATGGACAGAGTTTGTCCATTTTAAACATTTTATCTGTGTTTACAGACACAGGTGTTTGGGCACCTGTCAGCAGCTTATAATGTTGGCAATACATAATATGGGTGGGGGTAGTTACAATACATTATCCAAGGTGAGTGGTGTTCACATTCACATTTGACTATTTCCTGTATTCATTCATACGAGGATTATTATATTGGACATGAATTAGCTATGAATTAACTATAGGTATGCAGTAGTACAGTAAACATATGTGAAGGTTTGTTACAGTAAGAATGTACGGACTGTAATACTCGGGGACTACCCCACATCCTTCACAACATTTCATGCTAATGTACATACTATTATTCTGTGAACTTTTGAAGTTTGTGAGAGCAGTACTTACATCTATCCCTATTTGTCCACCTGTCATTTTAGGCTTTGTCCAGATTTTGTTGCTGTAATAGGTTGAGTGGTGGTGTTGGTATGTGATTGGGTTGAATATATACTGTCGATAATTCAGTGGGGAGTAGGGTTACCACCTCTTCCACTTTGTGAGGGGAAGTCCCACTTTGGACAGTTGTGTCCTGCGATGAAACCTAAGACATGGCAAGTGTCCTGTGATTTTAAGACACAGGTATATTTCTTATTTTCTTTAATAGTTGCTTGATACAGGTATTTTGTATCTGAAACACATAACTATTATTTGGGTTAGCATAAGCTATTCACATGCTATGACATAAGCTTTTATCTTGGCAAACAAGTGTAATTCTATCCTTTGCACTGGCCGGGGGTATGTTTTACCCTGCAAATTCTCACATTTCTACAAGGGATGTCCCACCTTGGGCATCTGAACAGGTGGCAACCCTAGTGGGGAGACCTGCATGGTGGACAGCTGTTCCATCCTGCGTAGTATGTTTTGCATGTCTGTGTAGACACTGAACAGTACCATGACTACACATACATGTTTTGTCCAGATGTGTACAGTACTGGACACCGTAGCATGTAAACAACTCTGGGGTTTCAACAGGTTACTGATCCCACACGGGATGTACACACATTTTGCTGAAACATGAATGCGCAGGCATTTGGATTTACGTAACTGTGATGGAATGTTTACAAACGTGGGATACATATTTGCAATCCTGACACTGCCTGGGATGATACTTCCTACTACATATGGGGAATACTCGCTATGTGTAGGTGTACGGCTGCGCAAGGCTGGTAGCTGGATTTGGTGGACATTCGGACATGGGTGCGGGTTATGTGCTATACAGGGGTTGTTGCGTATTGCATTTGAATGCATGGGTTCTGCTTTTGGATATCCCGGTTCTGCATATAGCATCCTATGTGTATGTGCTGGTTACGTTCCTGTTCATGTGTATAGCACATTTTAATATGCATATGTTTCTGTGTGTTTGGTATACAATTTGGACTGTCAGGTTTCTTTATGGTTGTTATATAGCCACAACTGCCCAGCTGTGTACTATCACTACAACTGTGGGACTGCTGGTGACCATGCCCATGGGGCTAGACGTGTGTATTGGCGGGGCGCTGACATGATGCGCTTCACTTCCACTGGGTATAACTACTGACAGTGCAGTACATTATGGACACACGGTTTTAAATATCATTTGTTCCATGGACGGAAACTCATATTGTGTTGCGTGCATTTCTGTTTGGTTCTCCATTTTGTGTGGCCGGGAACTGTCTTGCATGCTTTGCATACGTT
Organism: Protopterus annectens; assembly: GCF_019279795.1. Classification (NCBI taxonomy): domain Eukaryota; kingdom Metazoa; phylum Chordata; order Ceratodontiformes; family Protopteridae; genus Protopterus; species Protopterus annectens. The sequence goes on from NC_056739.1 coordinate 1,366,009,987, forward strand.
TCATTATCCATGGACACTGATAGGTGCGATTACTATTGCAGGCAGGCTATAATATTCAGCAGTTTAGGTTGCTCATCGCCAGCCGACATTGACACGCCTCCGGGCGCAGCTTGGTAACGCCCCATGCACTCGCGCACGTGTCCTCTGCACGTGAATGTGGTGGCAGCGCACCTTCATTAATATGCATATGGTGCTACTACACCATTTATACACTGCACGGCCGGCGCAGGCCTTACACCGGCCTTGCACCGAGCTTCATGAATCCGGGGGAGTATCTTTTTGGCACTTGCTGTATCCTTTAATTAATTTTCCCAGAATTAGAAACTATATGTTGATTGATGTGTCTCTTCCTTTAACAGTCATTGACGTAACACGGTATTGGGAGGTTGAGACTTGATAGTAGGTGTTTTTTCAGTCTCATATGTGTATGCGGTATGTTATGTGATGTAGGAAATTTGTAAAGTTTTCATTCAAGTTATTATTTAGAAAGTTGCTTTTCTCTCTTTCTAAAACCACAGCTGCTGGAAAGACACAGACATACATGTCAGTGAACAATGATACATTACACTTGACAAAAAAGCGTGAGCAAGTAACAACATCTAGCCAGCTAACAGCAAAATAGTTTTTCTAATGCACAAATTAAGATCACATACAAAATACTGGATAGAAGATCAATTATTGTACTGAATTCATTTATTAACCATTTATTTGGAAATGGGTCTTTATTCATTTCTGCTTGGCAGAGGAAATCATGGCATTGCTCATTTATGAACTGTAGCTCTTTTTATGCTGTGCCTTGCGATGTCAGTGAAACTTGGGAATCTAGTTACACCTACACACTAATACCAGCTGAGCTGGAAAACAATAACAACATCTTCCGCTTCATTAACTTGAATGCAACAAAGGTTACTTTCTGCATTTAGCCTTTGCAGTTGAAAAGTTATTATCTGAAATTACTTGTGTAACTCTGACTTAAACATCACTTATATGTTTGAGGGGGCTGCAAGACATTTTTGACCCTGAGAAAACTTTGATGAGACACTTTGTACGAACTGCAATACATTTAAACATTACCATACCATATTAAGCACAAAAGCAACTCAGATTTAGATATTACATATCCTTTGCAAAGTATTATGAACAATAGAATATGAAGCCTATTCGCAAAAGTATGCTGAGTTTCATTCTTGAAATAATTTAAAAGGTAATACATATAAGCTTTTTAGAATACATGGTTCATTTACCCTTGTCACCCTTAAATATATTGCAAATTTAAAGTGACACAAAAACATGAAATTGACAAAGCAGCTTACTTGTTTATTTCATAATAAAAGGTAATGCAAAATTAAAGTTTCATTAGTGCTGCTTTGAATTAATACTTAAAAATTTGTAAGAGGATTTTAACTGGAAATTGCTGGAAACCACTGCAGACCAGAATTATTTTGTCATACTCACTGTACACTGAAATGAATTGCACCACAGCAGAAATAAATCAGATGCTGAAACTGGTAGAACTAGTTATTTTTCACTGCAAGTAATCTGAGTACAAATATAAAAGGGAACAGACATTTATCAATGCCTAATGTCCAGCATATAGTGCCCTGGCCTGGGGCACTATATGCTTTGTTATGCACTTTCTCATTTATTTTTTAGTAAGTTTATGAATCTATGGTAAAAGAAATATTGATGCTCTAAGTGTTATTTATTACCTGATTATTTAAATACAATAATGACATAAATAATGACTCAGTAAGTTTATGGTTGTAATATGTGATGCTACTCCTTACTAATATTTGGTTTTGTGCAGATTGACAGACTTTTTCTTTTAAATTTACTGAATCTTTCTAGTGTACATTTTTTCTGCATATTTATAATAGGTAAAACAAAACAGTTACAAAACTGCATGTTAATATGTGCTTTCTGTATCAATCTCTAACCTATAGAATGCAAGTTCCATGATTCATTGGATTAGCCATGTTATTCAATGACATAGAGCTTTGATGTAGTAAAGCATCATCTACCGTATGCTGCTATGCTGCTAGGAACTATCACAATTCATAGACATGAAAAATAGCTGCATAGAGAGCATAAATGTACATCTCATTTTTTTTTATTATGCACAGAAGTGCATAGCAAATACTATGGGCTACAGTCTTTTACTCCAGGTGGGAGAAAGCGCTGTCTAGCATGACATCACTATACACTACAGCAGTAGTGACAGGTAGCTTAGTAAGGAAAAATACACCTTACTAAACAGCTAAGTGAAGGTACTTACTAGCAAATGGAATTCCTGCCAATGGTACCTTCCACTGCTTTGCTATGCTCTGTCTTCATGACTTGAAATGAAGCATTTCACGGTTTAGGCACAATGATGAAAAATAGTTCATTAACATAACATGGCAATGAGGGAAAGTTAGTGCTGTGTAAATGCCCACTGCTGGTAGTTTGACAGCATCACTATATAAAGCCAGGAGAAATTTCTTCTTTTAGGAATTTTACCCTCACCATAGTAAACTCTTCTGCCAGAACACATTTCCCTACAATGCAGTGGAGGTGTTTCTTTTTAACAAGTGCACTGCCTTGTGACTGCATGCATCCACTTGTACTGTATGTAACACCATTGGGACAAGCCTTGGCTTCAACCACAGTACAATTCTGACTCCAATATGTTCTGGAAGAGTGTGGTTCTCATACATACTCACTAATCTACTCTACACGTCTTTCCCTCAGTCATCACTGGTCCAATATGCTGATGACTCTACCCTAATCTCTGTTGCAGACACTCCCATAGAACTCATGTCACTTACTCAGTTTTCCTTTAACTCTGTCGAAACTTGACTCTCCAAACACCAGCTTATACTAAACCCTAAAAAAACTAAACTATTACTTTTTCTTCCCAAAAACTTGAACAACCTTAAATCTACATTCTCCATACTTTCTTTAAACAGCACACCTATCACAGTTGAACCTTCCACTAAAGTTCTAGGTGTCATAATTGATGACCGACTAAAATTTGATCTACATGTAAACAATTGCATTAGGAAAACCCACCAAAAATGCAGCATCCTATAAAGAAACAAGAAGTTTCTTACTAACAAAGCAAAAATATCCATCGCACATGCATACTTATCACCAAGCTTATTATATAGCTCCCAAATTCTCACAAACATTAACTCATTACTACTAACTAAATTAGAATCTACCTATGACAAAGTGACCAGATTTGCAGCAAACCTAAGTTATAAATCTCATCACTGTCTTTCACTAAAAAACTTGAACTGACTTGAATTTCTCCATCAGCTTCCCCTCTCCCAGCTTCTAATTATCCATTCCATATTATATCTACCATCATACTGCCCCAACCTATCTACTCTAATGTCCTTCTACACCCCTCCTAGGACTCTCAGAAGCTCTGACCAAGACCTACTACAAATACATAAACTTAAGAATAAAATACGCTGCAACCTTTAAAGCTATAATCCAGCCATATCTTGGAATAAACTCCCACTGGAACTTAGGGCCCTCACTAAAGATAAGGAATTTAAATCTGCCACTAAAGCACACCTGAAATGTCAGTGAACTTGCCACTGTACTCACCCTCCATAATCTGCTAACCTATCCTAGTACATCCCACTTGCCTGTCACTATCCAGTGTTAATGTCTGTATAACCGGTACACTTATCTCTTACCCTTCTCTCAATCTACCTATATGCTAACTCTCAGCACACTTCTGTTGCCCTTTTTTCTGTGCCTTCCTGAGCTATAATAACTCTAAACCGAGCATATTCTAATAAATACTTAGGCCATATAAAATCTAAACACTGTATTTATTATCTGCATTGTCTTTATATATTTTTTTATCAACAGTCTTAGACTCTGTTCATATTATATCATGACTGTTTCTTTTTACTAAAAATGTATTTTGCTGTGCATATTTTAAATGTCTGTTTTCTGTATATATCATAAATACTTTACACTTTATTACTGTCATTACCTGTATTAATACTAATGTGTTTTGGAGCTTTTCTCCCCGGGTCTCCGCTGAAAAAGGGCTATCAGCTCAGACAGACTAACCCAGTCAACAAATGTAAAATAAATAAAAATAAATAAATAAATGCATAGAGTACAATGCCTATGGAATGCAGCAGTACTACATAAACGTTCTAGCTTCATTATGTACAACTGATTTAGTATTATGCAGGATTTTGTCATGCATATATGCCATGCACTAACCCTGTTCTGCTCTATACAATGTATACGACAAGCTACCCAGTCTAAAAAATGCAGAATACACATTTTACTCCATAACAATCTAACGAAAAAATGCTTTTACTTCAGATACATGACTGTGCATTTGTCATACTAATGTTTGCTCATTTGCATTTAGAATTTTACATGATGACAGCTTTTATTTTAGATATTTGTTGACTGTATGTAATGGCATCATTATTCTTTTATTTAAATTTGCTATCTGGAGTACAGTGCTGATAAAATTTACCACTTTCAGACCAGCTCAACAACTGATGACCATGAAGTAGTGCAGTATAGTACAGACGATAAAGATAATACTTTTTTCCAGAATTTGACCTTTTGACAAGAGAAGTTGTACAATCAAAACAAATAATGAGAAAGAAAATGTTCAAGTTTAACTAAATAATATAATCTTTTATTGAAATCACTGAGTTGAACAAATTATTGTTGAATAATCTTAGCAGTACATTCTTTGCTTTGGGATATATAATTCTATACATACTTAGTGAACAACATTCAGCAGTATAATATACTCAAGTGATTAAACTCTACTTTGGAAAAGGTACATAAAAGTATTTCCTAAACAAGAGTTTGAAAACAGAAATGGAAACGACTATATTTCTCCTGTGTGATATATTAATTTAATATATTTTAAAGAACTAATAGTTTGTAAGTGTGGAATGGGAAAGCATTTGTCAGGTAAGATCTGATGTATGAAAGCAGGTACACTCTGAATATTTTAAAATTGATTTTTGAAAATTCTTTTGACTAAATTCTTTTTATGTTGAAGGGAACAGATCCCCAAAGTTTTGGAGTAATGGAAGTAACGTAGTTTTGTCCATGGCATTTGGAGTTAAGGAAAGTTAGGGAAAGCAGCAAGCTCAGAAATGAAGGAAGGGAAAGCAGGTTCGGATGAGGGCACGACAGATATGATCAAGATGATGGGTGAATTAGGGGATAAATGGCTTCAGACAGTACTCATGGTGGTATGGAGAGAAAGGTATATACCAGATGACTGCAGAATAAGCCTTCTAGTATTCCTCAGAAAATTGTTGTTGACGTACAATGTGTAATTCTATTAACAAAGTGAATTAGGGTGGCACAAAAAATGCTGGCATGTCTGTACGGTGAATATAACTAATGACTTTTCTTTGCTTTTTATGTGGCTGACTTTCCTGGATTACTTTGATTATGTGAGGCAGCCATACCTTTCAGCTGTCTATAATTTCTTAGAATGTCCAGAATGTTGTCTCATATTTTGTTTTATTCAGATATTGTGGTCTGTTTTCTATAAATGTGTGTTTTTCTGGCATATTGCTGAGGATTCAAATAATTAAATAATGACTGGAAATTGAGTTTCAGACTTTGTACCTTTCTGAAAATTAAGGCTAATACCAATACTTTTATTATAGTAATTAAGTTAAAATTTGTCCCTTATTGTGGGCCTTTGTCCCCCCATTGCTTCTGGTTTTCCCCAAAATGATTGTGTTAAGAGGTTGAAATGAATAGAAACAACATGTTATACTTTAATGTGTGTCTGCCTGTCCCATAGAACAGGGACAAAGGACAATAAACAAAGATAATTTTTATAACAATCGGGCAGCTGGACTGCACAGAGAAGTAGCTATAATAGCTATAATGGTAGGCCTGTGAGATGACTGTAGAAAGCAAATGACCCACTTATTTCCTCAGTTTAAGCAGTCACGATTAGGCTTTGCAGAACCAGTATGCATAGTCAGGACTGATGTGATTTATATAAAAGCAAACTGACATCCACAGGAACCTTGCCCAAGCAGTAAAGAATTGCGTCCACACGGGAACAATTACCTTAACGCAATTTAATATAAATGTACAAGCGTTTTCGCCACAACCTCTGTCACAACTTCTTCAGAGAAAAACAAACAATCAAAGCAGTTAAAATAATTTAAAAGGGAATGCAGTAAGTGATGTAAAATTGCAACAGCATCCAAAACAATCACGCGAGGTTTACACGTCAATACCTCACATTAACCATTTCAATTAAATATTCACTATTCAAATGGAATTATATTAGGTAATTCAGTTACAGATAAAAATTATTTTTCTTACTTAAAAGGCACTTATAAAACCATAATAAATTGTTAAGACACATTCAGTGTTACCTACTGACATGTGTTTAAAACAAAAAAGCGTACCTGAAAGGTCATAATATGTTGAACACTTGTATACTATGCAATAGTGCATCATATAAAGGTAGTCATTTAAAAAAATATGTATACTATCCTAGACAAGCCATACCTACAAAATCTATCTCAAGTAACTCCTTAGTTTTAAAACCGAAGAGATATTACAATTTTCATTGAACCCTGGGTGGCGAAAGGCATCCAGCCTCAATTGCCATTCCAGTTCTCGATTCTCAAGAATTAGTGAAAAAGGCCCACCCCTTGTTTTTATTGGTACTTGGTCTATAGCCATAAAATAAAAGCTATGGCCTAGATTAAAGTCAACATGCTTGGCAAGCGCGTTTTCATGCTTTTTATTTTTAATGGCATACATGTGTTCATAAACACGATCACGTTTTGCCAATATAAAAAGCAGAACAGCAATCGCACTGGGCAACATAGATAATAGACCTACTTTCACAATTTAAATGTAAATGAATGGAATATTTTCTATCCCTGATGACAAAGGTTTCACCCGCTTTGATTCTGTTACACCAGTTGCAAAATCCACAAGGGTACATGCCTTTCCTTTTGTTAAATGTATAGGAGGTTAAATCTCTTTGCAACAATTCTTTGAGGTTGCTTCCTCTTTTGAACACAAAAGAGGGGGACCAACCTAATTTCTCAGCTAAAAATGAATTGTTGGCTATAAAATGCCAATTTTTTCGTATAATAGATACAACCCTTGTGTAGACAAGTGTACTTTTTATACAGAAACTTTACCTTTAGGTTTAGTAGTAAACCCTTTTAGGTGGGAAGTTAACTTACCTTAACTTAATGCCTGTATTAGTTCCTGTACCTTCACTATATGTTAGGTTTAGAGCCAACATGACTTTAACATTTGGTTTTGCATTTTATTAGCTATGGACACATACATCTTAATAGTTAAACACCTTCAACATATTATGACCTTTCAGGTACGCTTTTTTGTTTTAAACACGTCAGTAGGTAACACTGAAAGTGTCTTAACAATTTATTATGGTTTTATAAGTGCCTTTTAAGTAAGAAAAATAATTTTTATCTGTAACTGAATTACCTAATATAATTCCATTGGAATAGTGAATATTTAATTGAAATGGTTAATGTGAGGTATTGACGTGTAAACCTTGCGTGATTGTTTTAGATGCTGTTGCAATTTTACATCACTTCCTGCATTCCCTTTTAAATTATTTTAACTGCTTTGATTGTTTATTTTTCTCTGAAGAAGCTCCGACAGAGGTTGTGGCGAAAACGCTTGTACATTTATATTAAATTGCATTAAGGTAATTGTTCCCATGTGGACGCAATTCTTTACTGCTTGGGCAAGGTTCCTGTGGATGTCAATTTGCTCTTAGTTTTTTCCGTTTACGTTACGTGATTTATATAAAATAACGTGGCTACTGTTTATGTGGCAAAGCTGAAATGGCCACCATTTTTTATCAGTTATCTGAAGTCTGCACAGGGAGCTACCTGTTGAAAGTAACAGGCCGTCTTGTTGTTTGCTTAGCCTTAACAGTCCCTATTTGATTTTGCAGGACAAGTGTGCATTTGTGTGAACTAAGAACTGCTTGACTGGACATTTGGCATATGCACATACCAAGTAACTATAATTTATTGGGGCTGCCTGTGGAGGAAATGACTAGCTGTCTGAAGTTGCTTGCTCATTGTCCTAGCTTTGCAGGGCTAATTTAATTTATGTGAAGCAACTTGCAATGCTGTAATGTGTAGCACGTATTTTTGTGAAGACATCTGATTTGTTCCCAGAAGTAACTATAAATGTTTTATGAGG
>NC_056739.1:1366023206-1366063206 GCF_019279795.1 Protopterus annectens
AAGTGTCAATTTATTATTCATACAGTGAGATCACAGTCTATTTATGTTTTCTCTCAGACATGGCCTGCAGTGCTGATATCACAAGGATTAACTTTCACTTATTTTTGAAATTAGTGTTTTTTTTTTTACTGCATTAATTTCCAGCACTGTGTCTAATGTGTTTTATTGACATTATTCAGTTGTACAAACTTACATTCTAGCATTGTAATGTTTCCACATTTAATTCATTCTATTACTTAGCCTGTGAGAGGCAAGTTAAGGAAATGTTTTCACTCCCTGACAAAGCTTCTGCTCAAGACAACTAGCTCAATCCCCTTCACTTGAACAAGGCCATTTAGGTTGCTGTAGCAACATGTCATTTAGGCCTTTCCTGGCTGTAGTGGCAAATGTATATCGTGTATTGTTTTCACAGTTATGAGAGAGCAGTGATTTTTGATTGCTGTAACCAGACTATTAGACTTAACTAATTAAACAAAATGTAGAATCTGGAAGTTGTAATGAGTCTGCTTAATTTTTTCTTCAGTGTTATGCCTTTTGCAAAGCTAGATTATATAATGTTAATCTGCAGCTAATGTTTTTACTTTTTAGGTTTTGTACTCATTTTCACTTATTAAGATTTAGAGAATTACTGATTTGTTCATATGTTTACAGAATTGATTATTTATATTAAAGAGTAGTAATTGCAATGCATCTATTTTTGCTTCCATCACAGAAAGATAGTTTCCTTACTCTGTACATTTAGCAGTGATGGAGCAGTGAAATAGTGCAGAGAACATTGCTTAAGTCTTAGGATAGTAGTCATCGCTCTATGACAAGGTCTTCTGGACCATTTCACCTACACAGTTACCAAACAAATTTAATGACAAATTCCACCACTCAGTCAGTGTTACTAAAACAATGCAGTACAGTAATCATGCAGTCGTCAAAGCAAGGAAGACTGCTACTATTCTCTTGCTGTAACCCAGTTATTGACAGAATGTGCCTGACTTCCTCACCGCTTCTCTTTGTTATACCTCAGTGCATATAAACAGTAGCATGGAATATCTCCAGCTTAAAAAGTAAAATATGAACATAGTATTGCATTAACAACTCAACAGAAAAGGAAAACTCTGTGCCTTGTTTGTGAATCAAGCTCAATGCTGAGTTGTTAATGCAATACTAGATACATGGTTTCTACTACATTGCATGGTTATATATTTAAAATCACTTTTATTGTGATTTCCTTTTTGAAAAGACAAACTGTTCTTAGGGGAAACCCGATACCTAATTGCCTGAGTCCAATCCCCACACAGGAGAGAGAGTTTTCCTTTACTGTTGACCTACAAATTAAAACAGTTAAACAACCATCATGTTATTTCACACTGCCTGCTCTCCTGCATGCTACATTCTACAGCACTTCATGGAAGACACTATTAAAAATAAAACTGCAATAAATATTGATAAATGTGTGACATACATTTGTCGAGATGTGCACATAAAGTTGCAGTCCGCTCTTTCTAAATTGGCACATTTCCCTATGCTAGTCCCTGTGCCACATATAATCATACTATCAGGTTCAATGGAAGACAACTGGATCACTCTCCATGGTATAAAACATCAAATACACTTACAGTGACGACCAGTCTAGGCTGATGAAATGCATATTGTTGCTAATCTGGAGTATAAGTCAATTGAATTGTTCTGGTCACTTACCTTGTTAAGAGATTGGATAAGCTGTGCTTTGATGAGATAAGGAGCCAGAAGGGTTATGCCCCCAACTTTCATGCAATCAAAGAGTTTGTATATTCAAAAAAGCAATTGGTATTGGTTTACAAGGACCACCACCAACCCCAGAAAAATATTGTTTTACTATTTTCAATGACTTTATTTGTTCTACTATATTCTTGACTGCTAGATAGTCTAATAGCTTAGTTTACAATGTGCTGAATTATCAGTCTACTTCAAATATGTAATTCAATACAGAGCCATATATGCTCACCCAGAACCTAGATAGACAGATAGATGCATACATACATACATACATACATAAATACACACATATATACATAGATGGAGAGATGATTTGTTATCAGTTGATAATTGCAGATGACCGAAACTCAAATAGTTCAGAAAAATTGACTAAAAGTAATTCTGAAAATCCATGTGACTAAAACCTCATTTCACTGAATCACAAATGACAGAAAAATCTAGAAGTGTATAGAAATTGTGTGATAATATCATTTCTGAGAAGCTATGATATTTTAGGGAAGATAATCCAGAAGGATATGTGTGTATCGGTGATGCCTCCTGTCACACACAGACACACTGCATGCTTAAATTTGAGATATTTGTCTTTGTGCACCAACACTGATTCACTATGTATGTTTTTTTATCTTTTCTATATGATTGTATGTCCATGGAATTAGTATACATTATTAAGGGGTTGTGAGGCAGTATTTTTTATGTACAATGTGTTCTATCATTTTTTTGATTCAGTGAAATGAAGTTTCTATCAAACAGGTTTTCACTCAAAAGGATTTTTAGTCAAATGGTTCAATCATTTTATTTATTTTTATTTCTTTTGTTGACCAGGAAATTCCACTGGGCTGAAATGAGCCCATTTGCAGTGGAGGCCTGGGGCGAAAAGCTCCATAAACAAAATACAAGATAATAGTAATTTGTTAAACTAGTATTTACAAAGAGTAGCATGTTTACAAAGAATAGCAAACAAATTACTCACTTGGGACAATATGCAATTAAATGGCTAGAAGTTAGGAAAAGAAACATTGACTCATGGCAAGGTATTCAGTGTAAAAAGAATTGATCTGAAAAGACTGGTAAGCTGTATACTTATACAATTATTAGTACACATTAAACATATAAACTGCACAATTATTCTTATACCATGTAGAGCAAAAAGATAAAGGAGGTGCTTTTCAAGGGTGACACTTAAGATGGGAGAATAATGGTGAGTAGAAGGACAGAAGGGGTAAGTCAGGAGATTGGGTTATAGGGGATTTGGAGATGGTGCATGGGCAGAGCCATTGAGAAGAGAGATATTGGTGAGACTTTTTGAATAAGGGGGCATTTTTAATGGTCCAGAGAAGAGGTGGAAGAGCATTCCAGAGTTTAGATACAGTAAAAGAGTAGAGATACTGACCTGCAGGGAGTTTAGGTCTATTTACTTGGATAAGAGATTGAATTTCAGATCTGAGATACCTGTTTGGTTGATAAAGAGACCAAAGGGTGACAAGGACTGGGCATTCGATAAGTTTTTAGATAATTTTGTGTGCAGTAGAAAGTTGTATATACGTGAGATGTTGTGGAAGTTCTTGCCAGTTCAGGGATAGTAAAGAACAGCAGTGATGGGGAGTATATTTCGCACTAGTCACAAACTTAGCAATTTTGTTATAGCAGATGTCCATCTTAGTTGTTAAGCATGACTGGATGTTTGTTAGAATGGGGGCACCATAGAGGAGTAAGGGTAGGAGAAATGTCAGGGCAAGTCTTTTTCTAGTGGAGTAGTTTAAAAAGAGTTTGTGTTTATAAAGGGTACCAAGATTCAATGATTTTGTTTAATGTTGTTGTGGATGTGTTGGTCAAATGTTAGGTTATCATCTATAGTAATGCCGAGTATCTTGGTATGGGGGACTACCTCTATGGCAGTTTTGTTAGAAGAATAAATGATAAATTCTGATTTACTAAGAGTGGTGGTGTTTTTTGGGTGCAAAGAGCAGGATTTTGGTTTTATTGTGGTTAAGGGAAAGGTGTTTACTGGTCATCCAGATTTCACTAGTACAGACAGCATTTTGGGTTATGGTCAGAATTCTCTTTCTGAGGTGCCAGAGCAGATAATTGTAGACTCATCTGCATATTGTACTACAGATCCATGTGTGAGAGCAGAGTGAAAGTTGTTATTAAAAATACCAATTCAGTCAACTGCAGTTCTATCAACTGATTGAAAACCTACATGTACATGCTCACCTACATATATATATATATATATATATATAGAGAGAGAGAGAGAGAGAGATGTATACAGGTGTACTTGAAATGAACAAAAACACCCATTGTCCACTGGCCCAATGTTGACATCAAAAGTCAAAAATGCCAACATCAGTGTGCCAGTATGCATGCAGTGAGAAACTGCCTTGGCCCACGCAAACGTTTTATTTTTAAAAATGCAACCCCACCCCCACCGCCTGCTAATTATATATACTAACTCTAGGAAATTTTGAAGAAAATGTATATAAAGACATTGAGCATAATAGAAAAACATTTTATAGATACGTAATATGTGGAAGAGTAAAGTCATACAAATTGATTAAGTGTATGTAGATTCTAAACTTTATGCTCTGACACAACAGATTATAAATATATTTACAAAATCTTATGCAAAACAGTTTGGCTCCACAAAAGGGGGTGATAAGATGTCCTAGTTACATCCAGGTAACCTCAAATAATGAAATCAAATTAGATTATATTAAATAAAAAAAAACAACTATGCAAACTGTATCGTAACAAAGCAAAGGATAGAAATAGAATTAGTAAGAATGACCTGAGAACAGATTTACAGTAGCCACCTAAGTATTACCTGTCTTTAAGGGAAAGAGGAGTAGGACAAACCCAAAGTCATCCAGACCCATAAGTTTACTTCCATGTTGTGGAAAAATAATAGAGAAGGTAATATTGGATAAGTTATTGTCAGAATTGGAAAAATTGGGACCTGCAACCATATATCAGCATGATTATATGGAAAGTAGATCTGTTAGCACCTGTAGCACGATTTTCAACAACAATATAATAATAGATATGAATAAAAAATTATGCTGTGATGTAATTTATATAGATTTAACTTCAGCATTTTACAATATCTTACATAAAACACTGATCAATAAATTAGAACAACTAGGTATTGATGTACTCTTGATAAGATGGATAGCTGCATGGCTTACAAATTAGACATTGCAAGTATCACACAACAATAGTGCAGGTGAAATTCATGGTTACAGTCAGAGTGTCCCACAGGGCTCTGTCCTAGGCCCATGCTTGTTTACATTGTATCTTTCAGATCTATTTTTTAAAGTGTTCTACAGTCTGTATGCTGATAACTTGAAACTGTGTAAACTGATTGCAAGTGTTTTAGACAGGTCATGTCTGCAAATTTACCTGACGAAATTGACCATTTGGGCACAGGAGAATGATATTCTGATAAATATATCAAAAATTAAGGGTATAAAATTTGGGAGACATAAACAGAAAGGTGAATAGTTAACACAGCACACATTGACTGAAACTGTAGATTCATTTAAGGGATTGGGTATATAGGTAGATCCAGCTTTGAGTTTTTCTAATCAAATCAACCAAATTGTTTAATGATAGTTATTGAACTATAGGTTGTATAAAAAGATTTATATAGTCTAGGAAATCAGAAATTATGAAATCATTGTTTGTTAGTTATATTAAACCTGAAGTTGACTATGGAATAACAATATGGAAACCGTATAAGAAAAGAAACATGAGTTAGCTGGAAAGAGTACATTGGAAATACACCAAAAGCATCTGTGGATGTGGACATTTAAGTTACTGTGAAAGACTAAAGTATCTGAACATACACATTGTCTCATATAGATATTTAAGAGGAAACCTTATTCAGGTACATAGGGCATTTAGAGACAACTACCTCTGGGAATGTTTGGGGTTATCAAAAAGTACTAGAGAATCATCAGACAATCTATGTTGAAGAAGAGGTCTGAATGAAGAGATGAAAAGTTGGCAAGCAAAGGAGAGTATTAGTAAGGAAATTGAATTCATCCATGTCTTTGTGAGTACCTTCACAAGGTGGACCCTGTTTTCTACGAAATCTCACTAAGGTGACACTGATATAGAAACTGTATTTATATAGCATATATCATGGACAGAAGTAGGTCAAAAAATTAAAAAAAGACAGCTGGGTGAATAAGACCCAGGATAAAATAGTGCCCAATCCTGGTAGGCGCACTGGTGCCAGGACTGGAAAAAATGGCAGTGTAGAATTTTCAAAATGCAGAAACATTCCTACAATGGGGCCAGGCCAGGCCTAGGGGGAGGATGGCCCTCCTGTTGTAGAAGGAAGTAGCAGTCCACAAAAATCACAAAAACTAATAGGCCAAAGAAGAGCCATACAGACGACATAGTAGACTATTGAGGATAAGAAAGAAATCATGTATTGTTACTATTATGAACAAAGCCCAGAACTTCTAGACACAAAATATACAAAATATTAAGATTAAGAGATAAATTAGAGGAAAGAAAAATACTTCCACAAGAAAAGCTGTCAGAAGCTTCAAATAAAAATTTCTGGTCATTAATAGATTGTTTGAAAAATAGTATTTAGACCAAGAAACTTTAATCTGTTTGGAAAAAGAAGCATCCGAAGAAGTGTGAAAATATAAACAACAAAACCTAGACATTTTTGAAAAGTATAAAAAAGAAATATGGACATGGGAAAGAAAGAGCAATTTGATATGGTGCAATATCTATGCAAAGGCAAAAGCCAAATTACTCAACATAAAGAAAGCAGCTACAAAGATATTTGAAGAGAAATACAGGCAAAGGCATCCAGACATGGAAAGCATCACAATAAAAAAAAAAAAAAAACTATCACAAAGTGGGGATGTAGAAAAGAAGATTAGTAAAGTAGAAGTTAAAAAAATAGAAGTTGAAGTTATGGAGTGCCTGCAAAGTGAAGGATTTGATGTAGAAGGTCTAACACAGGTTACATTACAGCATGATGGAATAAGTCCCCAAAGTAAGGAGAAACAGAAAGATTAGGAGATGTCTGAAGAACAAATATGGACATGGGAAAGAACCAAAGAGTTAGTATGGTGTGATATCTATGCAAAGGAGAAAGCAAAATTAATCAGTTCAAAAAGAGCATCACCAAAGATATTTGAAGAGAAATACAGGCAAGGGAATCCAGACATGGTAAATTTTACAAAACAAAAAATAAGAAGAGAAAGAGGAAATGTAGAAAAGAAGATTAGTAACGGAGGAGTTAAAGAAATGGAAACTGAGGTTATGGAGTACCTCCAAAGTGAAGAGTTCAGTGTAGAAAATCTAATTCAGAAAGCAACACAAAATGATAGAGTAATGGAACTCCAAATTAAGTGGAAACCAATGGAATAGGAAACAATTGGTCAGGTGTCATATGAAGATATTTTGGAGTCTTCCACAGGAAATGAGTATAAGCATTCACTTGAAACTGGACGGCAAGGTAAGGAACAAGAAACTGTGGAAACTCTGAAACGGTTAATGTTGAGAAGTGATAGGCCAGTGAGTTCCCATATGACAGAGCAACAGATGGCACAGGATGAAATTGAAGAGAATATACCACAGGAAGATGCAATAGAACTTTCGGTAAACAAAAAAATGTGCCCTCAGTTTAGAAGAAAATGAGCTAAGAAAAGAGTTGCTTGATTTAATAGAGATAGGTAGAAATATTAAGATCAATGAAAGAAATAGACTGCAGAAGGTCAATAAAACCCAAAAAGTCAGAAGTTTGACAAAACAAATGAACATAGGACTGTCCACAGAGATCTATGCAATATAACAGACGTAAACACGATATATTACTGTGCAGCTAAATTAATAACTGAACTTTCTATAGAATGCCCGCAGAAAATGGAAAATAAAAAATGTGCCCTCAGTTTAGAAGAAAACGAGCTAAGAGAAGAGTTGCTTGATTTAATAGACATAGATAGGCATATTAAGATCAATGAAAGAAAAAGACTGCAGAAGGTCAATAAAACTCAAAAAGTCAGAAATTTGATAAAGCAAATGTACACAGTAATTAGGACTGTCCATAGAGATTCATGTAATATAACAGAAGTAAACAGGATAGATTACTGTGCAGCTAAATTAATAACTGATAAAGTTCTACCAGAAGAACACAGGGTAGTGAGGGAGAGAAAAGGGAGAAATTAAATACCATCCTGGAAGTATTGGATAGAGAAAATTATAAACAGCTATGAAGTGTCACTGTTAGAAGACTATAGAAGAGGGAACAGATCAACAAAAATACTTAGAAAGGCAGATGTGATAAAAGCATTGTGCAATATTACAACAGAACAGGATCTATCATGCACTATTGCAAATAAAAAAACTAAAAATTTTAGCACAGGCAGAAAGAATTAGAAGATATGAAGATACATATAAGTGAAAAGTACAAAATAAGCAATTTATTGATGACCAAAGAGGTTTTATAGACAACTGGGAAAACAAGGTAAAAGGAATTGAAATACTGCCAAAAAAAGAAGAAATAGATACATTTTGGAGAAATATCTATGAAGATTCTGTGGAACATAAAAATATGCTGAATGGATAGAAGAAATTAAAGAAAGAATAAGAAAGGTACATGATAATCAATGGCATGAAGTAACAACCAAAGAGCTTGAAATAAAGTTAAGAAAAGCCTCTAAATGGAAAACCCCAGGCTAGGATGCAGTACCTAACTTTTGGCTAAAAGTATTGATATATTTACATGCAGATTTGGCCACGAGTAAGAATTATTTATATACACACCCTGATCAGGCACCAACCTGCCTAACAACAGGAAAAACAATGCTCCTACTAAAGAGTGAACTTGCAAGCTACCATAAGAATTAGAGACCAATAACTTGCCTTCCAAAAACATATAAACTATACATGGGAAATGATGCTGACAGAGTTTATAGTCATTAAGAAGAAAACTCAATTAAGGAAGTAGAACAAAAGGGCAATAAAAGAAAGTCATATGGAACAAAGGATCATTTGTTGTTAAGGTCATAGTGGAGAACTGTAAAAAGGGGAAGAATTTAAGCATGGCATGGAATGACTACAAAAAAGCATTTGGTAGTATCCCATATTCATGGATAAAAGAGTGCTTAAAAATTTATAAGATACACCCTACACTGATCGACTATATTACAGTGGCAGAACACTTTGCAATTAAGCCATGATAAAGGGCAAATTATTATCCCAGGGATAAAAATTCAAAGGGGGATATTCCAGGGTGACTCTCTGTCACCACTGCTATTCTACCTTGCTCTTAACTCCTTAAGCTGTCTACTTAACATCTTAGGCCATGGCTATAATTTGGCTCTTAGAAAAAAACAGAGTGTAAAGACTTCTCATCTTTTCTTTGTGGAGGATTGAAAAATGTATAGATCTTCAGATGAAGAATTGAAAGCAGAACTGCAAGTTGTCAAAATTTTTTCAGATGATATACGAATGCCATTTGGTCTTGATAAATGTGCAAAGCAACCTTAAAAGCAGGAAAACTGCAGCACCAGGAAACATCAGTTTGGGACAAGAATGTGATATAAAAGAACTTGAGCAAGAGGGAGTATATAAATACTTGGGAATTGATGAAGGATCAACAATAAAACATGAACAAATGTAAATAAAACTTAGTAAGGAATATATCAGAAGATTTAAATTAATCCTGAAAGGAACACTGACGTCTAGTAAAAAAATCCAAGCTATAAATCAATTTGCTTTCCCTGTCCTAACTTACAGTTTAGAGTGATTGAAAGGCCCCAAAATGCATTGGATAGATTAGATAGGAAAACAAGAAGGATGCTTCATGCTCATCAAATGATTTATAAAAATCAGTGCATACCAAGATTATATACTCTCCATTCTGAAGGAGGGCTGGGCCTCCTTGAAACTGATTACATGTATAGATCTGCAATTGTGGGACTCCACACATATCTACTGACATCACAAGACCCAAACATAGTGAAAGTTTTGAAACATGAGGAGAATAAATCTAAGATGACTTCTCTGCTTAATCTAGCAGAAGCATGTCGGCGTCAAGCAGGAATGGAAATCAAACCAGAAGTTGATAAAAACTATGCAGCAACTGAATGTGCCAAAAAACAAAAGAAAGAATATAAGGTAAAGGACTGCATGAGAAGGCAGGAAATGTGGAAAATGCATAAATATAGTTGCAAGTATAGAAAACTTCTAGAAGAACCTCGTGTTGATCAGGAATGAATGCAGAAATGGTTAAGGAGAGGCAAATTCAAACTAAGATATGAAAGGTTAATATTGGTGGCACAAGATAGTGGGCTACATACACGTTGTTTTACAAAGTCCATTGAACATGTGGGAGAAACAGACAAATGTAGATTTTGCAAAACAGAATTGGAAACAGTTGCACACCTCTTTGCTGGTTGTGGCATACTAATGGCAGAAGGAGTGTATACTGAAAGGCATAATAATGTGGCCAGACTGCTGCACTGGGGATTGTGCAAACATTATGATATTGAACTGGCTGAAAAACACTGGAAACATGAGCCACAAAGCATCATAGAAAATTATGAAGTCTACATAACATGAAAGCATCCATTACCAACATTTCAAAAGATAGATGCTAGAAAACCATATGTAATGGTTCAAGAAAAGAAGACAAACATAGCATTGAACATTGAAATCACCACACCAAATGACTACAGTGTCCTGGGTATAGAGAGACACAAAGTCATAAAATATCAGGATTTGCAAGCAGAAATGAGAGCAATGTGGAAGAAAAATATCCAGATAGTTCCAACAGTAGAAGGAGCAATGGCTCTTATAAAAAAGAGTCTACAATCATATTTAGATATGCTACCAATACATGTAACTCTTTATGCATTACAGAAGGAGTCATTACTGGGCAGATTACAGGTGTTGCGAAGAGCACTTTTGGCTGACATCAAAGAGTGAAACAAAAAACTAATTTCATGAACTTTAATTGTACTTTGACTTAGGAATGGGGTCCATTCCCATCATGTTATTAGAAACCTAAAAGATTTGGAGAAATTAAAAAAGAAGATTCTATAAGAATGAGAAGTGTACTAATTGATTCTCTGAGAGAGCAGCTGATGCATGAAATAGACTACCAAATTACATTAAAGCAAACAGTAGTTAAGATATTTTTAAGAGCAGCCTGGACACATATGGGAACAATTGTTCTGGTATATTGGCAGGCTAGAAGAGCATTAATGCCCATGTTTGAAATATTTGTATGTATGTAAGAAAGAACAAATATTAGGTAAGAGCAAACGTCCCAACCACAGGAATTCTGTGATATCACACACCTTTCAATCAGCTACTTAGATGAATATATGTGATTCAATAAGCATCTGTGAACCTACGACATAACCAGACATTTGATTAACTCCTGTCTATCTGTCTTTTTATTTATCTGTTTATTAGTATGTGTGTGTGTGTGTGTGTGTGTGTGTGTGTGTGTGTGTGTGTGTGTGTGTGTGTGTGTGTGTGTGTGTCTGTGTGTGTGTGTGTGTGTGTATGAATAAATGGTTCATCATATTTTTTTAGAAAAACAGAACATATTCCATGCTACACTGGTGAAATTTTATTTCATTTCAGTAGCTTCTAAATGTATACTAAAGCATTAAAAATGCATGCATTCTTTTAAAAAAATGCTTTATGTTTTCCTTATTCAGTTTCATTCCCTGGTTATGTATTGTTAATGCAGTCTTTGCCAAATCTCTTAATGGCACTGATGTTTTTTTTTTTCTAAGTCCTAAGTGCACTTCTTACTCACATTCCCCGGAATTCATGAAGCTTGCGCCAGGCGCACGCATAGCGTAGGCGTTATAACACCAAATATGGCCGCCGAGCGATTCAGATACGATCCAATTCCACGTGCACTACCGGCATACACCAGATCTGTGCAGCCCCCGGCATAGGTATGCAAATCACCCCATGTGCAGTGTTGCACCATGCAAATGAAGGCATATAGCGATTCATGAAGTGGTGCAGGCCCACGGAAATGTAAACCAAAAAACACGGTTTACATTTTCCCAAACATAACATCGGAGCTATGGAAGAGGGCCAGACCCAGGTATCACAACGTGAACATATGCCAATGGCAAAATACACAGCCAATGGCATAAGAAAAGATGCATAACACGTAAATAACATTTAATGTCATGTCCACAGTAATGCACAGCAGAACCACAGGGCATGTGTGCGTAAGCTGTAACATAAAGAAATAATATAAAAATGTCATAAAATCGCAATGTAATAGAAAGCAGATTTACAGCATAACACACAATGGTAGGCATGGAACACCACAACCAAGGTGCAAGGGTTGCTAAGGGCTTGCGATAGTGTTCGGCGCGGTAACTATGAATTAGTAGTCAATGCCATGCAAATGAGGCAGATAATACTGACTCGCAAATGTCCCGCCGGAGGAAGGTTGTACCATACGGCGCAGCGGTAAAACACCGAGGAGTGGCTCAGAGGAGATACATGACATCAGCAGAGGGGTGTGCCACTGTAGCACTAAGCACATTGGAGCATTGCAAATCTGGCCTGTCCATTGCTAAGCAAAGCTGCAGGATAGGGGTGGGGAGGAATCGTCTAGCTGAGAGCACACATGGTGGCCAAAAGTGCATGTGTACGAGGATGAAAAGGTGCCCAAAACCCAGTAATCAGATGCACGCGCAGCAAACAATAGCAGAAACAGGAAGGTCAGGGGAAGAAAAGGAAATGCGGAAGTAGGGTAATTGGAGTACTAATGAGCAATCAACAGCAATCAACCCACGAAGGCCAATCGACGGCAGCTGACAAGTCCGCTTGCAGAAACCTGCAAAACAGGATAGGGGAGGCATGTGAATGCAAAGAAAGGAGGGGAGGTATTGGATTGCAAAGATAGGAGACCTGACACAGCAGAGCAAAGCAAACCGACAGCAGACCGGCAGTAGCACGCATAACGCAAGATACGCCAGTTCCAGGAAAGCACAAATGAAAGTAGGCAGCAGGATGCATGCCAGAAAATGGTAGGTGCAACGTGCAGAAATGTAAAGGGAAGGTCAAGAGGTAATCCAAGGCAGGCAAATGTAATTCAACACCAAAGGCACCACAATAGTAGTTCCGGCAGTAAAACACATAACTTAACCTGTAGCTACGAACGTACATACACACTCTATGACATCATCGGTGTTCACAGCACAATAGTATAAAGTGTGTAAGCACCCAACACACACACCTGTATATTCCCAAACACCGCGCCACAGGTGTAAACACACAGGGAACTTTTAAAATGTACATGTTGGGAGCTGCTATAGCTGTGATTCATCAGCATGTGTTAGAGACTGACGGTGTTGTGGAGGATGATGCCGACAACCACCGCAGGCCTCGGAGGAGAAGGAGAGTGTTCAGACCAAGGGTAACTTACCAGGGGCTACATCACCTGGAGATAGTAGAGCGTTACAGGGTGGACAGGGACATCTTACAGCAAATAGTGGAGCTGTGCCGGCCATGCCTGAGAACCAGAAACAACAGAGGGGTACCCATACCAGTGGACACGAAGGTATGTGTAAGCCTGTGAATACTGGCTACAGGTACATTTCAAAGGCCAACTGGAGATATAATGGGTATCTCACAGGCATCAGCATCCTGGGTACTACACCAGTTCCTGGATGCCATGTTACCACATGCTAATGAGCAGATATACTTCCCCAGATCTCAGGAGGAGTTGGCCAGCAATATGTGTCACTTCCACTGTGTGGCACAATACCTGGAGGTACTGGATGCGATAGACGGCACGCACATACAAATCAAGTCACCACCCAGTGAGCAGGGTATGCGCTACATAAACCACAAGGGATTCCACTCCATCAACTGCCAGGTCATGTGCAATGCCCAGGGCATTATCATGGATGTGTGTGCTGGCAGCCCTGGAAGCTACCATGACTCCCATATCTGGCATGCCTCACAGCTGTATCAGGTATTTGTCAGGAGAGGACATCCCACATGGCCATCTCGTGGGGGATGCTGGCTATGCACTGGAGCCGTGGATGATGACTCCCATCAGAAATGCACAAACACCCATGCAAGAATGCCATAATGAGGCACACGCACAAACCAGAATCATCATAGACCGTGTGTTCGGGATGCTGAAATCACGGTTCTGGTGCTTGGATACATCTGGTGGAGCCTTGCATTACTCTCCAGGCATGTGTGCCCACATCATCATAGTATGTGCCATGCTACATAATATGATCCTGCGGAAGCAGCTGCAGCAGGGACAAAATGGCGAAGGCCCTCATAGCCCACCGCAATTGCCAAGGCCAGTACAGGCACAGAGGGATTCAGACCATGAACACACTCTGCCAGCCCCAGTAGGCAGACGGAGGCGTGCCCAATATGCCTACACCTTGGCAAAGAGGGAACGTATAGCACATACTCTGACCGTGTAGGCCCCTATGGACTGACACCTCTCCACCTGCACACACAGTAAAGTGGATGGCGCACAAACATGACCACCTGTAAATTGTAATGTATAGGTGGCCCAATGTGTGACTCCTACATAGGCAGCCCTCAAACATTGTAAACACAACAGCCACTGCAAAACGGAATGCCAACACCTGAACAGTGCATGAGTCTTACAGCATATGGTGGTGCTGTGTGCCTGTCATGTTCCCCGCCAGATATATATATATATATATATATATATATATATATATATATATATATATATATATATATATATATATATATATATATGTACACATATGCATATATCTAATACAGATAGAAAGGGCAATAGAGGGATATATGGTGATATAGATGGATTCAGCGATATCTGCAAATATGATAGATAGTCCAACGACATTCATAACATCATGGAGGTACAAATAAATACGATACCGCCAACAATGGAATGTGTAACATACCGACATGTGTAACCACGAGGCTGAAAGACCGATAGAACACAGTACCGGAACAGTACATCCGCGAGTAATAGTAAGATGATATGAAGGGACGGTTAGTCACTGCTGACGGTGTCACGGTCCACGTAGGTACTGTGTTCAACTGTGTCTGTGAATGCCGTAGACTGTGTAAGTGTGCGTCGAGGGTGCCGTGTGCATTTCTGTGTGACTGTAATGTGTGTGTGTGTCCACAACATGTGTATGTTGGTGCCAAGTCAGAGGCAGACCAGTATGGTAGGTGTGGGTATAGCTAGCCGTAGGCATACGGTTACTACCTGTACCACAGTAGGAGGACATCCCCACCCTGGGAAGGTGTGTCCTGACATAAAACAGTACAAAGGGCAAATGTCCGAGATGGTAGGACATAAATATGTCCCATATATAATGTAACAGTCGTATTTAATAGTTATGCCTGTATGTAAGAAACTTAAATGTTACATGCAATATGATAAGTATCCAAAGTCACACAACAATAGGTATGTAGTGAGGATAAACGTATGTGCTACCTGTGTACTGACCGTGGCTACGTGTTGGCCTGTAAACACCGCTGTGTGTCCCGCAAGTGCCCAACAATAACCATATGATAAGGTGGCAACCCATGGCAAACAGGCTCTTTTAACAACACAACCACAATGACTGCAAATATCTGGGACAGAAATACAAGGGATAGCTGTCACCTACACATATCCCCTGATATATGACTGCAATTACGGAGGTATACAAGTAGCAAGCTCACCTGCAGACGATATAGAAACCAATTAACAACGGCCCAACGTACAATCCCGTAACATAAGTCTACTAACTGTTAGCTCTCTAATCAGGGATGGAGCCCACACACATATATACGAATTATGTAGAAATGCAAGGCCCACAAACCGTATATGTTATGGACAACCACTGACATCCCCCACACTAGAAACTAAAGCAATACAAACTGTAATAAGAGCACAAACATCCAGTCAGTCAATTACATCTGCAGAACCCTCAACATACCCTGTGAGAGACACAATTAAAGGCGACATGCAAAATTGCAGGTGTTGTATAATGGAACAAACAGCCATGTTACAGGTATTGATTGCAATATTCAGTTATCAGATGTCGGGATGACAGGTACACCCACATGTTGAACCAAATACTCTACCTGTCACACACAATCCACGGGGACATGAATCCAAACTATACTTGTCTCCATGCATAGCAGTTGCAGTTACTCATAACAAAACACAATACAGACCGTCTCCCCGAAGGTAGGGCAAATAGGCAACGCCCAAGTGGAGAATCCAATTATACCCCACTGTCACCGCGTAATTCATAGGTTCATAGGTTCATAGGTTCATACTAGGCTATCTGCCCAAGGGCATTTATAAGACTAGCCCATAGTTATGTGGCTTTCGCCACCCCTTTAGTTTGAATAAAAACTATGCCTATCATTTTGCTGTGCCTCTGTCAAGCAGTGACGCTGAAGTAATCCCTGGGGTATATCTGCAATCTCCCATCCATTGGTCAAGATTCCTCTTGAACAAGACCAGAGAGGTGCTCTGCCTCACATGTACCGGGATTTTGTTCCACAGCATAGGGAGTCTCTGGGTGATGAATCTGTCCCTCCAGCACGTTCTATTTATAACCGTGTCAAGGTTTAAGTCTCCCGCCCTTGTGGTTCTGAGGTGAAGCATATTCATCAAATCTGGGTTTGACATGGCCTTATATGTCAGGCACAGGTCACCTCTGAGCAAGCGGTATGAGACTGAATAGAGCTGGAGTTCTTTCAGTCGGGCAGCATAAGACATATTTTGAGACCCTTTATCCTTTTGGTGAGGAACTTTTGGGGCCTTTCAAGCTGCAGCAGGTGTCTGGTCAGATACATTCTGAACGGGCATTGTACTCAATCATAGGTCTAATAAGTGATGAGTACAGGGGACGATGACCTCCCTTGATCTAGATGTGAATCCCTTCATGATCAGGTGGGTGATATAGAAGGTTTTCCTAACTACTTTAGCAACATGAGTGTCAAACGAAGGCTACTGTCAACCTGGGTCCCCAGATCTCTGATGACTTTTCTGTGCTCAGTGGATTGCCACCTATATGGTAGCTAGGGGTAGCCTTGTTTTTCCCAAAGGGTATGACTATGCATTTTTGGCGTTTAACTTCAGGCCATGGCTCTGGCACCAGTTATCCATTTCTGTGAGGCCCTTCTGGAGGATATCTGTGTCAGATGTG
Organism: Protopterus annectens; assembly: GCF_019279795.1. Taxonomy (NCBI): domain Eukaryota; kingdom Metazoa; phylum Chordata; order Ceratodontiformes; family Protopteridae; genus Protopterus; species Protopterus annectens. The sequence goes on from NC_056739.1 coordinate 1,366,040,150, forward strand.
TTTTCGACTATGGCGCCCAGTTTGCAGTCATCTGCAAACTTTGTCAGCCATAACCCTCCTGTGTTTGCTTGTACTTCAGAAAAGTAGATGCCGAACAAGAGTGGACCCAGGACTGAGCCCTGTGGGACACCACTTGTGACAGGCTTTGAGTCTGACATGGCTCCAGCAACTCTGACCCTGTGGGTTCTGTCACTTAGCCAGTTTGCAACCCATCTTGTGATGTATGGGTTTACATTCAAGCTGATGAGTTTTTCGATGATACCTGAGTGGGGTATTGTGTCAAGGCCTTTGCCAGGTCGAGGTAGGCTGTATGGACTGCCTTTCCCTCATCAATGGCCTTGGTGACTGTCTCGAAAAGTCAACCAAGTTTAAGAGGCAGGATCTGCCTTTGACAAAGCCAAACTGAGTTGGATCCAAAGTCTGCAAGTTCCCTATGTCTTTATTTATGAGTTCCATTATGATCCTCTCCATGGCTTTGCAGATAAGGCTTGTCAAGCTAATGGGGTAATTTCCAGGGTCTGTGGAGGCACCCCTTATGAAGTGGGACCACAGTCGCCGTGCGCCACTCCTTGGTGTATCCTGAGGTGAGGCTAAGATTAAACAGCTGTCCTAACTGTGGGTTTAATTCCTCATTGAGTTCATGAAGCACACAGGGGACACCATCCGGTCCCATGGATGCTGTGTTTTTGCCTTAGTGAGGGCAGTTCTCACCTGGGCGTTGGAGATGTTTGGGGCTACAATCCTCTGGAATAGATATCTCTCCTTTGGGGAGGGGAGAAGTTTGCACTGAACCTGTCAGCCAGTATGTTGGCAATGTGTGTAGGTTCAGTAATTTTCACATCATTTTGAACTAATTCTGAGCATATCTGGGAGTTTCCTCCTAGGTTTCTAACATAGCTAAAGAAGGCCTTATGATTCTCTTTAGAGTCCTTGGCGATTTTTCTCTCAATTGACGAATGGAGTAGCTGCACAGCTGATATGCAAGTAATTAGTCACTCAGGAACACCAATTGGCGGAAGAATTCACATGTTTCAGGTATCGACTTATATAAGGATGACTTGCCAGACATTCAAACCGTATGCTCATACCGAAAAACAGTTAAAACACTGTGAGAGAGATAGAAACGAAACGCCGTAACGACGACAAGGTATGTAGAATGCCCGATATGTAAGCTTATGTATAGCATGATCTGTATTAATTAGTTTTTCTGTATGTATAGCCTGGTTTGCATTAATTAAACGTGTCTGCAATGCATAAAGTGGGGAAAGGTATTTATGTAGTGATGTCTTGCTGAGCATACTGACGCTTGTAGAATCTGTGCGTCCAGCATTGGGACACAAGGTTCATAGCACAGACACCAGAAGGGATGCTACATGAAGCCATTAAACAGAACAATACCAAACAACCCGCCATCAGTGGTAGGGTATGTCCAACAAGGACGTCCCATAGCAAGGGATAGTATATGTTGATCTACTGTCACAGCACGCATGTGTATCGGCAAATAACATTAATGACATATGTAAGGTGGTCCCGCTGAGCAAGTATGCTTTGCATTATGGGATACTATGTGAAATATGTGTAATGTATAGTGTTATAGATAGATATGACAGATATTCAACACAGCATAACAGGCATATCATGCATACCACAGGTATCGTCTATTGGTATGTACAATAACAGGATACATATGGCCTGTAGGTATGGGACATAGTAATAGCATGATAGCTAATCTAAATGGAAGGGCTACCAAGTAACCATGCACAAAGGACAAGTAATAGCTGCACAGGTGCATAGTGGGGTACTATGCAGTCTGTCAAGTCCATGTGTAAGCAAAATTACAGTGTTCACACTAGTGACACCTCTCCAGGGGAGTGCCCTGTGAAGAGCAGAGCCAGGTGTTACCTGCACCACTGCACAGTACAGCCACTGCAGTGATCCCGGGCCTGCATGTGTCTCCCAACCTCCAAGGGAGGTATCACATGAACAGTGCTACTGAGTGTCCCTGCGTGATGTACAGAGGACTTATGATCCACAGCATGGTGAGTGTCCGGTTTGGGAATGTAACCCAGAAGCACATCCCACTCATTGTGACGTGTGTGCACATATCCATGATCATGTTGCTCACAGTGGCCTCTGCTTATGTTGCGTATGAGGAGTATATCCATCAATAATGTTGCGGACATGGGCCCTGTCTGATCAGCAGAGGTCACCCCTGAGTATGTAGTATGCAAATGTGTACAGATGTTGTGTCCGTAGTGCAGCCGCATATTGAAACTGTCGGAGCTCAATAAACGTCATGGCATGTTAATGTTGTGGCATGTAAAGCTGTAGCTGTTATGTAAGGTAAACCCTAAATGTGGTGGTGTACCCTTGAATGTGTGTAGATGTCTTGAGTTCAGAGGTACAATGGGTGCCTATGTACCAGTTACACACCCAGTACAGATAGGTGTGGCCACGTAGGAGGATAACCACGCCACAGAGGCAATACAGGAACCACAGAGTGTGTGCGACATATGTGTGTACTGCAAACATGTACAATGTGATATGTATGTAGGGGACCACCATCCATGTGATAGTCAGTGGGTGAATGATGTAATGCAAAGGTGATGTGCATGCACCTTGTGTCATGCAGCTTGATGCCATGATAGTCATATTATGTATCTGTCACAGCGGCATCCGTATGGTTGGAGTCAGTATCAGCTGTTGGAGCAATCATGGCGCTTGGTATGTAGGGGTTCTAAAGCTAGGCAGGGAAAGTCCCCTGTGCCAGCCTGTTCTGCAGGGAAGCATATACTTAACATGAGGGGCCCTATGACTGAGGACCATGGTATGCCAAAGTACCTGACTTGTAGTAGGTACTATGGTCTGCTGGCCTCACTGTGTGTCCTGTCCATGAGCCACGTAGCATAACATCCTGAGACACAGGGTACGATGTGCAAGTGGATGTGTATGTTGTCAATACCAGAATGGGGAATGGTGCTGAAAGGCAATGAGAGGACAATGAAGGATGTGTGGACTCCCGTACCATCAGCAACTGCCCTGGTAACTATATGAAAGGAGTCCACCATGTGTAGGGGCCATGCTCTGGCCTTAACAAGCCCAACCCGGGTGGCAGCAGAGGACGGGAGACCAACAATGTCTCTGAGAATGACGTCCTTGATTATGTGCCCCATAGCCACGCAGAACAGTCCAGTCAGGTGTGTAGGACTATAGTCCCACTCGTGCAATGTGGTGCCACCTGTGTGTAGTGTGATAAATGCTGCTGTGTGCCATTCAGGATCTACAATGTCTGAAACAAGGCTATTACTGAAAATGGTGGCCTAGTGGTGAGACATGTAATTCAAAGGTTGGTGGACATCACAGCCTGGGACGTTGGAAGGTGACATGGGGTCAGTGTCCCAGGACACATACAGTGTAGGTCAGTACTGTGTAGGTGTGACCACAGGGACACCACAATGTTCATGTATGGGTTGCGGCCCAGTAGGGAGTGAGAGGGTGTACTGTCAGCATTGAATCCATCCTCCAGCATGTTGCCAACAATACCTGGGTCTGCAATGTTCCTGAGTGACTGTTGTATGTGACAACAGATGTGGGTGTTGCCATCGAATACTGACATATCACCATAATGCCTGGTGGTACACCCCGGAATGTGTGGCAGTCATGTTTACGTAACTAGTCTTGGAGTATGTGATGAGGGACCCTGTGGCCCCACCACGGCTGACCAGTGAGCCACCCCACACATGGGAATGTACACCACTGTGCAACAGCCTACACCTGTTGTTGTACATCATATTTCCGTGGAACATGACCACCAGAGTGGCGTCTGTTATCCGGTGTGTACCATCATGGCTCTGTGTGGAATAGCATGATCCATGCAGTTGTGTACATGCTAATTAAGTGCACTGGGGTATGTGTCAGCATTTGTATGTGCATTGTCCATCTGCACGGGTGTCATGATGTTAACAACCGCTGTCAGCAGACGTCTGTGGTAGGTGTAGTAGTACACATGTACTGTGTATGCTGTGATGGGTGTGTTTCTGGGATGTGGCTAACACGGTAGATTAGCATATGTTTGGAATCCACCAATGAGGGGATAACCCCAGGTGTGTAACACCAGTCACATGGTGGTAGTGTTCATGCCAAGGGTAATGTAGGTCTTGGAGGTGATGTGTATGTGTTGATCCAGCAGAGTGGAGGGTATGACTCATGGATGTGTCGGTACATGAGTGGCTATCCCAGTGAAGTGTGGGGTAGTGTCAGTCAAACATCAGTAGTAGCTGAGGCCCACTGTCCACTATACCACCATAGAAGGTATGTTAACCGTGGGGTATGATGTTGACTCTGTCGCTTGTTACAATGTGTATAGCGGTCCCGGACACAGTTAGTTGCACGTGGAGCACCTCTGATGCATTGTGCTAAGCAACTTGCCAGGATGTGTGCAAAACATAGTGGGATATGGGAACCCCTCAGCTGTGGGTGTGCCGGTCCAGGTATGTGCCTGGAAGGTATGGTCCGTCTATAACCTGTCATTGCAGGTGTGCCCTGCGGAGCCTACAGGCAGGTCCCAGTCACTGCAGAGATGTTGGAGTGATGCATTATAAGGTGTGCCTTGCCTGCGTGCATCACAGGGGAAGATGCAAGCAATGTGTCACATGACCCCATGTCGCGCATGCCAGTTACCGCCCTGCCGGTGACAGTTATTGGAAACTGTGCAGGACAGGCAGTATAGAAGCAGCAAGAGCCTAGCATGTGAGCTGTACTCCCAGGGCTGACAGGTGCAAGTCGTCTGTGCCACAACATTGTGTTTGACCAGGAGAGTCATAGCGGACAGATACCACATGCCTGTGGAATGACAATAGGAGCATAGTCAACTGTTGCAGTGACACAGTCGGTCACTGTACAGTGGTATCGTGTCCGGACGAATGCAAAATGCTCCCCAGGGCTAGGCCCACACCCTCAGTGCTATAAGACTGATGAGCTACTGCATGTCCCTGCACACGTAGTCTGTGAAGTGGCATCACAGGGCAGTCACACTAACATGGTGAATTACAGACATATCGTACCTGGTGAGGTGTGGCATGGGTGCATAGGTTATGTTGCAGAAGCAGTTACCCGACAGCAAGATGTAAGCGACTAACGCCTTGTGTAGCCTACTGTGTGGAACTGCAGTGTGACACCCTACAGAGTCAGCTATGACTGGTGTGTTGTGAATGTTATAACACACTATTGGCTGTATATGGTGGGCACACATGAGTCTGTGGGCTATAAGCTGGTGATGTTGTCTTCCATGATGGGGGCTACCTCTTGTGCCTACAGTGAGTATGGAGACATACTGCACAGATTGTCCTTGTAGGTGTGGCCAGTGATGTAGATTATGTGAGACTATGTGATGGGTGGGATGTGTTGCGAATGTTACACATCCCCAAATGACTGTCAGGTGCAGTCAGGGTTGGCGACAGCATTACACCCAGCCATAGCTGTCAGCCTCCTGTTCCCAAAATGAGGAACATTAGCCCTCATACAATGTGACAAATGGGCAAACCGTGGAACACTTACAACTGGCTTACTAACAGCGTCAACTAGGAAGGGCATATGATGGCTAAAATAGGCTGGTCTTACGTATAAAACAGATATTCCAATGAATTAATATGATTCTCATCTATCTAGCCATGGCTAGCAGGTAAACAATGTACAACAATGAATGTGTGACAGACCCTTCCAATGTGGAACCTTGAGGAACATGCACCTTTTAGAACCCCAAATGAGGTACATTCCCTGTAATGAGGTACACCTGAGAGCTATGGGCCCAGCATGGCTGCAGACGTGCATCCCCCACAGGCTATAGTGCCGTATGTTGGGAAGTGAGTATTGAATGTGTACATGAGACAATAGCTCTATTGCCACATGTATGACATATCTGTCATATAGACAGGCAGTAGCACTGGTATGTGACAGTTGGACATGCCTGCATATACAACCATGTCCCACAGGATATGTGTGTTACATGTGTACAACAGCTGTCATACCTTAAGCAAGCTGGGAAGTGTAGGACAGCCAGTGTACCTGTGGGAAATGGTGTGGAATGGGCGCTATAGTAATCAGTAGCTCATGACATGCTCACATGTTCTGAACAAGTGCTTAGCATGACCATACAATACAGATAAGGTGTTGGATAATATCAACCCACAAGAGGTGATGACAGTCATTTAGGGTGGCACTGCACCATAACCCTGCTGAGTATGGTGTGCATGTCCATGAACCATTAGCACTGTAGATGTTAGCAGTACAGATGTACAAGATAGCACGGATATTTGATTACAAATACCTTTGCATGTCACAGGTGTGTTCCACCAGTGGCCTGTTGACAGACCCACAACTACAAAAGGTGCAAGAGTGACATGTGCACATCACACCAGTGCAAGCCACAGTAGAACAGGGTTAATGTGTTGTACCCCACCCTCATTTTAGTCCATACCACACAGACAAATGTTAGGCATCTGTGTATGTAAGGCTGTGAATGGCCATGACCTATCAGTTTAGCTGTGTCAGTGTTTATGAACAACATACAGAATGGGCTGTGTGTGTGAGGTGTGTCACATATGTGCACAGTCTGATGGATGATACCTGCAGTGTCACCGCTAGGTGAACATCCCTGTAACCATAAACTGCTACCTAGTCTGTGGTCAACATTATGGACACTGTGTAAGGGATGGTGCTGTGCAGTGCACCCCCGACATGGTGACATCTCCAGGTCCCTTAGGTAGTCATCTGAGGTACCCATGTCATGTCAGGGTGCCATCCATGAGCACGGAGATCACTGGCCAGGCATATACAGCAATGTGGGGACCAATATTGGATCACATACCACCTGTAAGGGGTAATGGCTATGCATGGATGTGCGATAACAGCCTTCACAATCCACACCTCCACTATGCAGCATGCCATCTACCTTGCAGAAGGACATTTGCTACACCATGATGATGGACATGCTACATGTCCATATCCTGATCTATATGACATATGTCATGGACAGCCACCGTCCTAATACTAGGATCGCCACAGGCTGGACAGATCCCTGTGCCATATATGTGACATACTCCCGCCATACCATGCAACCCTGTCCATCAAAGCTGCAGATGTCATCCCAGTCATACATGTTGTGATGGCCGCATGGTAGATGTACTATCAACTGACTGGATCAGTAATGTGGCACTGATGCAGCTTGCGGTGGCACAATGGCCATCTGTAACAGCGTGGAAACCATGTCCGCACATGCTATGGTTGATGACCATCCCTGCGAATGTCGTCTAACTATCCATTGTCCCATGTCTATCACATGTGTAATACAGGCGAGCCGTGTCAGGATGTCGAACAGTTGTACAGTGCTGTGTAGATGTATATGGCAAAACACATGCATGTACAGGTGTCCATGCGTATGTGTGCATTGTCACTGCTCAAGTCCATTCCGGCTGTATCTGTGTTGATATGTGACATATACACAGCATCCAGGTCAACAGTAGTACCATGGACACATCGAGGCATGTGCAGATAGGTAAGAACACAAGTGCAGGAAAATAGACATGCCCACAGCAAGACAGCATTTACATGGAGTATGAACACTGTAATGAGGTGACACACATATATGGTGATGATATCCAATGCATAATGGGTGTGACATGTGTGACACAAACACGTCAGTCATGTCAGTGTCATGGTGCTTTGCAAAGATAACTGTGCAGATGCAGTAGATGTCATAGAAATGTATGTGCAGCAGTATCTCTGTACATCTCTGAAACTGTGACCTGTCACCATCATTATGTTTTACAGATAATGCCCCGTACACGCCTCCCAGCATACACCCGCCAGGAGGATGATGTCCTCATCCCACAGCTCCATGACAACTATGACTTGTTGTTCAGCCATGTGCCACAGCATGCCCAGCAGCGGGATGACCTGTGGCAGGATCTACACAAGAGGGTGAACGATGTGGATGGTCATAACCGCACCTACCAGCAGGTGCGCAGACACTGCACGGACCTGATACGACATGCAAAACAGCGTGCCACTGCAATCGCCAGGGAACAAGGTGGAACAGGTGGTGGGCCACCAACCCAGCCCCCACTCACACACACCGAGGAGCTACTGGCCAGTCTGGGGACACCCAGGGAACAGCATCCAGAAACACTAGCTGCCATCGTGGAGGTGGGTGTCTCTCAACCAATGAGCCTGGAGTTTCCTGGTAAGTCAGTAATGCACATATGGCTATTATATCCCATGTAGTTGCATGTGTCACTGTACATAATGTAAAGTAACAACATATGCCAGGTATGTGGACACACACGCTACATAGTACAGTATGCTACATTGTGTATGCACACATGTGCATGCTATATGCTATTACACAGGTGAATGTGTGCACATGCACAGTGCAACCTGTGGCTGTCGTACAGTCATGGATAATGTTCATACTGGTGTATCACCCCTATACAGGTACCTCTGGCGTGCCGCACAGACATGGGTCTGTTGCAGGTGAGACTGTCATCAGTATCAGGCATGTTACAGTGTAGATCTTTTTGCCATGTGGCCAGTTAACAGTTGCACACCTGATGTTTGTTCCAGTCATGATATGCAGGTCGCACCCCCATGCATTCACACACGCCACCCATGTGCAATATATGCAAACGTAATGATACACAGACTTGAAACCACAATACTTGTCATTGCGACATGTGTGGTCAGCTGTGCATACAACGGTGGAGGTGTTCTACAATGGAGGCATATGTAGTATGCATTGGAACAACATGTGTGGTACGCACACAGTACCACACAGTGAGCTGTGATATGGGCAGCCCACAAGTGTCACCATTGTGTCATATGCCCCTGCATCGGGTGCACACATTGTGATGTGCCATCTGACATGTCCCAGACATGTAGTGTTCTGTCTGCAATATTGTCACACTATCACATGACCTATACCCCACATACCAAACATACAACCCGTTGTCTGCATAGACCTGTGGAATGTGACATATCTGACATGTATGGGTGTATGTCATATGGGACCACACAGACATGTGGAGAAGATGCCCATCACACACAATTGGCCACCACATGTGCACACATGGCCATGGGAGATGGCCAGAGACATGTAGCCACACAGTACATGGGATGTGTATACACCCTGTTGCACATTGTCCACACATGGTCCAATTATAGCCTTAGTTGACCAATTATACAGTTGATGTGGTACAGTGGACAACCTAAAAGCCTGTGCAGAGCTACTGGAGGTGTCACTGAAGTCTACCATATACGATCTGTCGAACATCACGACTGTGTTGTAGTTAAGGCTATGCAATGTGTACATATTATGCATTCTACAGCAACATACATGCCTCATGTTGCTATGCAATGGCACAGTGTCTGTACTTCACACTGTATAGCAATGTAGATGGCTCACACTACCCTCCCATTCTCATGCACATTTGCTAAACATGCATTCTATCTGTAGGGCATACACACAACACTGCAATGTGCAGCCCATTATGATGCTGTACATGTGTCAGGACACCATTGTGTCAAACATGTATGCATGTTAATGCACATGTCAGCAAATTACATATCAAGGTCACGTCAGACATGTGTACTGTTATCCTGTTCTGGCCCTCATGGTGTATCATGGAGATGCATGCATACTACCATGATTGTGTGAACTGCATGGCTACTGATATGACACCTTCTTGCTGTAGTGTGCACCCCAGGGAGGTATGCTTACTAACACTATTAATGTCTGAGCTACATGCCCTCTGCTCTATCGCAGGCATGCTGCATGCCATCTGACAAATCACATGCATGGTGTGTCTCTGTGTGTGTGTGTGTGTGTGTGTGTGTGTGTGTGTGTGTGTGTGTGTGTGTCTGTGTGTGTCTGTGTGTCTGTGTGTGTGTGTGTGTGTGTGTGTGTGTGTGTCTGTGTGTGTGTGTGTGTGTGTGTGTGTGTGTCTGTGTGTGTGTGTGTGTGTGTGTGTGTGTGTGTGTGTGTGTGTGTGTGTGTGTGTGTGTGTGTGTCTGCGTGTGTGTGTGTGTGTGTGTGTGTGTGTCTGTGTGTCTGTGTGTGTGTGTGTGTGTCTGTGTGCATGTGTGTGCGTCTGTGTGTGTCTGTGTGTGTCTGTCTGTGTGTGTGTGTGTGTGTGTGTGTGTCTGTGTCTGTGTGTGCGTGTGTCTGTGTCTATTGTACTTTACAGTATTTCTTTGCATTCACAGGTGATGGAGGTGCGTTACCCTCCTGCGGTCCATCTGATGTTAGTGTCCCCACAGATACTAGTGGTGATGAACATATGCATGAGGTATAGGCAGGGTTGTCAGGGGCTGAATCTGTGCCAATGGTTACCATCCCAGCTATGTCCCCCTCTTCCCCGCACACAGTTCTGCTGCCAACATATACCGCATCACCGGTGGCCATAGAGGAAGGACAGTCAGCGTCTTTTGGCATGGAACAGAAACGTGTGGTGGCTACAGAAGGTGTGTCTACACACCATGGTGTCAGTGTAATGACTGCAGATGTGCCACACAGGCATGTGGCCGGTGCTGCTCATAGGAGGACCTCTGGCAGACATGCACCTGCAGGACAGTGTGCAGCAGCTGGTATCACCAGACGCATGTTCCAGGCTGTAATAGCGGCACAGGCACATGCTGAATGGCAGAACAGAGAAGGGCAGAGGCTGCAGAGGGCTGCTATCCATACCCTAAATGACAACATCCAGGCATTGGCAAATGCTCAACAGCAGATTGCTAATGTTCTGGATAGGCGACTAGGTGAAATGGTCAGAATCCTTGACCGAGGCATGGCAATCCGTGAGCGGGAGCTGTCTGTGCTGGAACACCTGGTAGGAGTGAGGCGTAGGCCATGTGGACGTAGGCCAGCAACACCATCTAGTGTAGGTCAACGTGACCATGCCACCTCACATGCCTGCTCCCATAGTGCCAGTAGCAGTAGCAGTAGCAGTTCAGCTGCTGCTGCGCTGTCAACACCAGGACACAGCAGGCCACGTGGACGTGGCCCTGGATGGTCTCAGCGGGGACACCATTTCCAGCGGACATGTGTCGTTGGACAGTAGCCCCTCTGTACCTCCACCTGGTAGTGCCCGTGCAGCCCCAGGCAGGCACAGGTCATGTGGCCGTGGACGGACACAGTGAGCTGTACAACCTGCACTGTACAATCTGGGGCTGTCAATTATACCCCGTGTAGGCATCACAAATGGCAGAACTGTGTACACACATACACGCACACAGCAAACACAACTGTAGGGCTCCACAACATCCACATGCATTATGCACAGATATGTCCAGTCAGCTCACTGGCCCTTACACACACACATGATGTTATTCATTGGTACAGCCTATGCCCCTGGCAAACATATCACCCTGTGCAAATGATGAAGCCTGTGCCGCATCCCTGTCATCCACACCATCGGTGTAGGGTTATGCACAAATATTCTGATGCACAGGGTGAACAGCATAGTGAGAGGTGTATGTAATACCTGTGTATGCATAGTGAGGGATGTGTATGTTGCAGTGGTTGTGTGCAGCCTATGCCCCTGGCAAACATATCACCCTGTGCATATGATGAAGCCTGTGCTGCATCCCTGTCATCCACACCATCGGTGCAGGGTTATGCACAAATATTCTGATGCACAGGGTGAACAGCATAGTGAGAGGTGTATGTAATACCTGTGTATGCATAGTGAGGGATGTGTATGTTGCAGTGGTTGTGTGTGAATACTGAGTTGTGTATGTGACATAGGTTGTGTACTGTCGACATGCACCAGTCACACCATGTAGTGCAGGTGCAGCATACATTGTGATGTGTTCACGGTATGTGTCTCGGTTACATCTGTAGCACCATGTTGGTTGTGATACCCTGGTTCCCTCCTATGGTGTACTTGCATGTGCCTACAGGTAGCAGTGTTTGCAGTCCCCCACGTGTAACTGTGGAGTACACACAGGCACGTCTGGCAATATCAGCATGCTACATGTACCCTCATCCTGACTGTTAGACACACAAACATGACACAGATGTCCACACATATACTGCACCTGACGCATGTGGTCGGTGCCACAGGCTACACTGGACAGAGACGTGACATACATAGCAGGGCACATTACAGGTATGGTGACATGGTGCAAGGGTTTTACACAGCGGCCTGGCCAATGATGATGTGAGGTGTCACTTGGTAGCTGGAGGCCACACAGTGAGCAGTAGGACCCGTAACAGTACGTGAACATGGCTGCAGTCACGGGGTGTACACCACTATAACGCACACCCCATAGTGTGCAGCTGGGGACCCTTGCCTGTGTGGTCATCACCCTCACAGTACTATGCACCCACACGAAGTGTCACAGAGAAGGGACATGCACAGGTAGCCAGTATGGCTGGGATCTATGGCATCAACAGGGTTGTGCAATGCATCACCATTAAGGGTTAGTCAACACGTGGGGCCAGTGATAATTTCCCACCGTATATTAGCATACACACTCACACCATGCACCAGACATACATACAGACACACACACACTGTGGTGACCACACATGTGTATACGGACAGCCGATGTGTGTGATGCACATCATCGGTGAACGTCATGCTTCCCACACTGACGTATGTACAGTTCTCTACAATGGTGTACATGGATGTGTAGCAACTGGAACATATTCGCCATGATATGTGGCATCCATGGTCACACATTTGGACACACATGGCAGTGCTGGGAATGATACACCAGCCATATGATGATACGTTTGCTGAAAATGCAGCGGTATTGATTGCATTATGTGTACCAACACTATATCTGGCAGATGTGCTGCTATATACACAAGGGAGGTTGTAGGTGTTACAGGTGCCATATGACATATAGTTGTTAACACCTTACCGCTGTGTATGCATTATGTCTGCACTGTCACGTAACAGCGACATAGCGTACAGTTAGCACATGGCATGATAGGATGGTGTGTGACACAACTGTGAGCCACCCCCTGCAAACATACATCAAGACAGGTGGTTCACCACATTATGTACACAAATCCCTCCATACGTGCTGTTTGTATGTCACCATATACAGATGTCAATGATGGGTCTGCATTGCGTCTACATGTCGTAGGTAGGTGCAACTATGTTACGGACATCGGCCACTGCAAATGCATGTTTGCTGCATGCACAGTACAGATGTCATATGTGTCTCCTGTTGCCATGTTTGTATGCATTGCTATCGTTGGACATGTGTGTTGACATACATTAGACATGGACTGCGGTATGATATCACGGGTGTCACAGGTGACCAATACAAGGGTATGTGTCCCGGTCAACACTGCTACCCCCTGTAGTGTGAGCATTCAACAGACATGGGCCCACCTTCAATTCGCTTGTGTAGCATTGATTAGGCCAGTGTTATGCACAAGGTACATCAAAGGCCATGTATGTATGTGTTGTGTGTGCAGTCCATGCACACATCCACACAATCACATGTATGATGTACCCAGATGTGTGTTCATTGGTGTACAGCAACAGTCAGGTGTCACAGCTCTGTAAAGGCCATGGTATGTCTTGAGCCGACCTGTTCATGTATACTGGTATCATTGCAATGCATAACACCTGTTGAATCCCTGTTGGTACATGTGTACTCTGCACAGCTGGTGTACACCGCTGTACAGCCCAGTGGTCATGTGTCACATGGTATTGTGGGACCGTAAGGCTGTGTAGTGCTGCACCAACGACATGGTGCTGACTTGACAGCTACAGTGTACACTGCAGTGTGTGCAGTGACCTGCACCTGTGACAGCTGTGATGGCAGCTGTGTGTGTACAGGTCACTGCATGTGTGAACGCCCTGTGCCTGAGGGCAGTTATACCTTACTGTGCCCTTCTGTGTGTACACTCCATCTGCATGCAAGATTGCCCTTTGCAACTGCTAAGTGTGTGAGCATGCCCAGTACGCCATTGTGTAGATGGGCACACAGTACATTCCACACTGCACCCCTCTGTGATTAGACTCCGTGTGCATGCAAGATGGCCCTTTGCAACAGCTAAGTGTGTGAGCATGCCCAGTACGCCGTTGTGTAGATGGACACACAGTACATTCCACACTGCGCCCCTCCATGATTAGACTCCGTGTGGATGCAAGATGGCCCTTTGCAACAGCTAAGTGTGTGTGCATGCCCAGTACGCTGTTGTATAGATGGACACACAGTACATTCCACACTGCGCCCCTCCGTGATTAGACTCCGTGTGCATGCAAGATGGCCCTTTGCAACAGCTAAGTGTGTGAGCATGCCCAGTATGCCGTTGTGTAGATGGACACACAGTACATTCCACACTGCGCCCCTCTATGATTAGACTCTGTGTGCATGCAATATGGCCCTTTTCAACAGCTAAGTGTGTGAGCATGCCCTGTACGCTGTTGTGTAGATGGACACACAGTACATTTCAGACTGCGCCCCTCCGTGATTAGACTCCGTGTGCATGCAAGATGGCCCTTTGCAACAGCTAGGTGTGTGAGCATGCCCAGTACGCCATTGTGTAGATGGACACACAGTACATTCCAAACAGACATGTGATACTAAGCATGTGGGCATGGCCATTGACATCCTGTATAGCCATGGTGGTCATCCAGGCACCAGATGTCCAATTTCAATGTCACGATTGATGCCTACATTGAACACACTTGTTGCTCTCTCGAAGGGTGTACTGTCTGTGGCGCATCCCGTATCTATTCAGTGTTGTTGTGCTCCGTAGATATTTAGTTGGCCCGTTGACAGCACTGGTGTGTTTGTGTACGTCTACCTTGGGACGGTAATATGCTTTCAGACCGCTCACTCTCTAAACATTCCCTATCAGCATCTTTGCCTTTGTGGATGATGTCACCCACCTAGAAGTATGCCTCTGGGAGTGCTGTGTTCAGTAATCCCGGTAGCGCGTTCTGTAAATGCGTAATGCTGTAGTGTGTTAGAGTAGGTAGGTGTATGTTCAACTCCCAGCCCTTCCAGGTGTCTGTGTGTGTGTTTCCAGCTGCCTGGGGACACTGTAATGCTTTTAGATGCCTCACAACACATACATTTCCTATGGGTGTCTTTGCCTTTGCGGATGATGTCACCCACCTAGAAGTATGCCTCTGAGAGTGCTGTGTTCAGTAATTTCAGTAGCGCGTTCTGTAAATGTGTAATGCTGTAGTGTGTTAAAGTAGGGAGGTGTGTGTTCAACTCCCAGCCCTTCCAAGTGTGTGTGTGTGTGTGTGTGTGTGTGTGTGTGTTTCCAGCTGCCTGGGGAGACAGTAATGCTTTTAGATGCCTCACAACACATACATTCCCTATCAGCATCTTTGCCTTTGCGGATGATGTCACCCACCTAGAAGTATGCCTCTGAGAGGGCTGTGTTCAGTAATCTCAGTAGCGCATTCTGTAAATGCGTAATGCTGTAGTGTGTTAGTGTAGGTAGGTGTGTGTTCAACTCCCGGCCCTTCCAAGTGTGTGTGCGTGTGTTTCCAGCTGCCTGGGGACACAGTAATGCTTTTAGATGCCTCACAACACATACATTCCCTATCAGCGTCTTTGCCTTTGCGGATGATGTCACCCACCTAGAAGTATACCTCTGAGAGTACTGTGTTCAGTAATCTCAGTAGCGCGTTCTGTAAATGCGTAATGCTGTAGTGTGTTAGAGTAGGTAGGTGTGTGTTCAACTCCCGGCCCTTCCAAGTGTGTGTGTGTGTGTGTGTGTGTGTGTGTGCATGTGTTTCCAGCTACCTGGGGACACAGTAATGCTTTTAGATGCCTCACAACACATACATTCCCTATCAGCGTCATTGCCTTTCCGGATGATGTCACCCACCTAGAAGTATGCCTCTGAGAATGCAGTGTTCAGTAATCTCGGTAGTGCGTGCTGTAAATGCATAATGCTATAGTGTGTTAGAGTAGGTAGGTGTGTGTTCAACTCCCAGCCCTTCCAAGTGTGCGTGCATGTGTTTTCAGCTGCCTGAGGACACAGTAATGCTTTTAGATGCCTCACAACACATACATTCCCTATGGGCGTCTTTGCCTTTGCGGATGATGTCACCCACCTAGAAGTATGCCTCTGAGAGTGCTGTGTTCAGTAATCTCGGTATCATGTTCTGTAAATGTGTAATACTGTAGTGTGTTAGAGTAGGTAGGTGTGTGTTCAACTCCCAGCCCTTCCAAGTGTGTGTGTGTGTGTGTGTGTGTGTGTGTGTGTGTGTGTGTGTGTTTTCAGCTTCCTGGGGACACAGTAATGCTTTTAGATGCCTCACAACACATACATTCCCTATCGGCATCTTTGCCTTTGTGGATGATGTCACCCACCTAGAAGTATGCCTCTGGGAGTGCTGTGTTCAGTAGTCTCGGTAGCGCATTCTCTAAATGCATCATGCTGTAGTGTAATAGGGTAGTTAGGTGTAGGTTCGATTCCCAGGTCTGCCAGATGTGTGTGTGTGTGCATGCTCCTGTCTGCCTGTGGACTCAGGTTATGCTTTTAGATGCTTCGCAACACAGATGTATCCTGCTGCCATCTTTGTCTTTGCGGATGTTGACACGCACCTAGTGGAATGCCTGTGTGTCTGCTGTGTTTAGTAGTTTTGGTAGCGTGTTCTGTAAATGCGTCATGCTGTAGTGTGATAGGGTAGTCATGTGTAGGTTCGATTACCAGCCCTGCCACATGTGTGTGTGTGTGTATGTTTGTATCTCTCTCTCTCTCTCTCTCTCTCTATATATATATATATATATATATATATATATATATATATATATATATATATATATAATCTATTTTCTGTCCATAACCCTGCTTTTGCATGGACAGCTGACTGTTTCATGTATCGCATATTTGCATAGCTTTCACATACCAATGGGGTATGTTGCAACTCCCGACATTGTCCATGCAACGTCCGTGTTACGGGTGGTGTTACACGCCCTTACAGGTGTTTGCTGTATATCTTGGCAGACATCTATCCTTGCTGTACTCTCACTGTACTCGCACACGCCAGAGGCTTCATGTATCATGGCCTAGTTTTGATGTGTGTATGTCTATATGCGCTGTGTGCATGGCTGTGGGTATGTCCCAATATCATCATTTGTAAAGGTGACAGCCCTAAAGGTTCTTCATGTAGACTGCTATGTCATTTGACATGTCAGCACATACCTGCGGACAGTACTGCACGTCCTACTGCAGCGCATTTCATACCTTCTGCTTTATCTTGCAGTCGATATTGCTGTTTCCTCACACATGTATCTGTTTCCCTTCATACCACTCCACCTCCTAGAGCAAGTTGCTGGACAAGGCCTTATCTGATAGTGGGACACATAGGGGCAGTATTGACATGTTGCTCTTACAAACGTAAATAGTTGACACAATAATAGGTTTTGCATTAGTATGGCTTTTCTGTCGGATTTGGTGTCTTACGCACATGTTTGTCATTATTTCATGTCTTCAGTTATCATGGAAGTGCCAGAATGTTACTGTTATGTGGAACACACCAAACATATGAGGCAGAACTCTGCACATTCATCGTAAATCTGTACAGTTGTGGAGTATGTGTCTGTAACAAAATATCAACTTTCTGACACCAATACACACACTGTATGGCGGCATCACAGGCCACATGCCATTACATTTATATTGCAGGACACACCCACCCAGACAGTTGTATTCCTCACACAGGCCAACAGCTGCTTATCCACACTAATTGGTCTATCATGTACCGTATGTGTGCGCCAGTATTTGCACTTTCCATCAGTGGCAGAGCTCACGTACGTGTCTGGGGGACTGAACATTGTTTCGGTGACACTGCATGACACTCTGAGGGGCACATTACGTTTGTGTCTATTAACCTTCCACATTGACATTCACAGGGCCTACGTTGTCATTCACATTTGTCGGTGTACATGCGTGTGACTTGTACATGTTTTCTCATTTGTGTTGATGTCTTTCTTCTCACCTGTCCACCTAGTATCACTAGTTCTGTACATGTATTTTGGACAGGTTACCTTCATACCCCTAACCTGTACACATTATGGGTAAACGCCTTGACGTTTGACCTTGTTACATTTGTCATAGTGATGTGCCTTTCTGGTAAATTGCTGGCAAGGCATTACAGACTGTGCGGTAGATAATAGTGACTGACATTTCCATTACATGATTAGTAACACTCATAACATCCATATTCATGGGTACGCCAGTATTCTCACAATGTTCTGACTTTGTCTGGGGTATATCTAATATAGTCCCTATTTGTATTTCATGTACAGTGCAGCTGTGTTATTCTGACAGTTTGCCAGTTCTGGGTACCATCTTGGTCGTAAGCATGTCCATCCATGATAATCGCCTACATGACACTGATATAGGGCCCTACATATTGCCAAAATGGTTTCCGCAATATCCAGTGGATGGTTTGCCCCATTATTGAGAATATAGGCGTGTGCTATACCCACATCACTCCCACGGGGCGGGCCTACGAAATCCCTGCCAAACAACACCTAGGCCCATTTCTGCATACCCATGATTCCCATACCTGACAACCCTCTACAGTACCCATTACACATGTTTAATGTGCGTTACTGAAGTGTGGAGACACTTATATGCACTCCCCACTCTCCGGATATCAGTTCGTATGTCATACATTCTATCGACACATGTGTCATCACCCTTGCACCTGATACTGTTGCATGTACAGCTATTTCGTATTTGCTGCGGTCACTTCTTTTGCATCAATGTCAGTTGACACTACGTATTTCAATTTATGGAGTCCTGCAATGGACACCTATCTGCATGTTTAAAGTGTAGAACTTGCTGGACTGTCACTTTCTGGCCAATGTTTTTGAATGCTGCGGTTTATTCACCTTTCCTGCATGTCTGTTTGTCTACCCATATTAGATATAACGTTGCCTATTTTTGTACATATGTCATATCTACGGGACATAAGTCTGTTGTGTATACATATATACATGTACAATCCTCATTTCATAACTTGCTTTGGTTTACGTCTGTGGATTATGTGTATACACATATATCTATATCCATACCATACCTTTCCACTATACAGATTGTCGCAGAGTGTACAGCTGCTTGTCCCTTTATCTTCGCTGTGTTTTACATAAACCTGTGTCTATCTGACAATGTAGTGGCATTTCATTTGAGACTTACAGTGGGGATTTCTGGCAAGCAGTTCAGGTTACGACTGCATACCCTTCAGAGAATCCATGCTACTGACACACCCATTATTCTATCCACTTTCTATGTTTGTTCTGGCACATATCTGGGGTTTGTCCCTATTTGTGCCGGTAGTTTGCATGGCTTCGTCCGGTTTCATACTTTACGAGGTTAACGGGTTTGAGCCATGTATAACTACCGTGGGGGAAACAGCATTCATTTACTATGCTGTGAGCGGATCACACACGCACAGGCGCACTTGCATTTCCTTATTGTGGGTTACACGTGGGCGCGCATACATATCCTTATTGTGGGTTACATATGCTTACTAAGTCTTTGTGCTTACGTGGGCTTTATTACTTGTGACAGTACCAGTAACTATCTGCAATCCGGTTAATGGATGTTTGCGAAACACACGTTCACCTTTACATATTTAACTGTCTGTACAGCACAGACGCATTCATTACACTTTCACATTATATGTGCTGTAGTCGTTGTTCAACCGGGACTGCATTCACGTTGGCCGGATGCTGTAATCAGTATACGTTTGGTGTTCTGACTCATTTATATGCATACCCATAGTACATAGCTACATTAACATATGCCTCACTGCTTCACTTACGTCACAGGCATCCATTCTCCTGCTGGGAAAAATGCGGTACTACATGTTACACATTCCCTATTCCCTACTGCACTGGACCCAAGCTGCATATTTCATCACTGCAGGGATATTCAGACCCCAAAGGCTTATATTCCTGACACATACAGGTCTTTCATTGTCAGGGTGTTCATGTGGTGATCTGGGTTTAGGCTTGTCCAACTGGTGAACGGAACTGCCCTGACCATGTTCAAATGTCAGACAAAGCACATGGACAGGGATTATCCATTTTAAACATTTAATCTGTTTACAGACACAGGTGTTTGGGCACCTGTCAGCAGCTTATGATGTTGGCAATACATAATATGGGTAGGGGTGGTTACGATACATAATCCACGGTGAGTGGTGTTCCCATTCACATTTGACTATTTCCTGTATTCATTCTTACGAGAGTTATTATTTTGCACATGACGTAACTATGAATTAACTACGGGTATGCAGTAGTACAGTCAACATATGTGACGGTTTGTTACAGTATATATGTACGGACCTCTGTAATACTGGGGACTACCCCACATCCTTCACATCATTTCCTGCTTATGTACATACTGTTATTCAGTGAACCTTTGAAGCTTGTGAGAGCAGTAATTACATCTGTCCCTATTTGTCCACCCATCCTTTTAGGCTTTGTCCAGGTTTTGTTGCTCTAATAGGTTGAGAGGTGGCATCGGTATGTGATTGAGTTGAATATATACTGTCGATAATTCAGTGGGGAGTAGGGTTACCACTTGTTCCTCTTTGTGAGGGGAGGTCCCACTTTGGACAGTTGTGTCCTGCGACGACACCTAAGACATGGCAAATGTCCTGTGATTTTAAGACAATAATATATTTCTTATTTTCTGTACTAGTTGCATGATACAGGTATTTT
This sequence comes from Protopterus annectens, assembly GCF_019279795.1. Lineage (NCBI taxonomy): Eukaryota > Metazoa > Chordata > Ceratodontiformes > Protopteridae > Protopterus > Protopterus annectens. The sequence goes on from NC_056739.1 coordinate 1,366,060,874, forward strand.
GTATCTGGTGCACATAACTATTATTTGGGATAGCATAAGCTATTCAAATGCTATGGCATAAGCTTTTATCTTGGCATACACGTGTAATTCTGTCCTTTGCACTGGCCGGGGGTATGTTTTATCCTGCAAATTCTCACATTTCTACAAGGGATGTCCATCCTTGGCCATCTGAACAGGTGGCAACCCTAGTGGGATGGCCTGCATGGTGGACAGCTGTTCCATCCTGTGTTGTATGAATTGCACATCTGTGTAGAAACTGAACAGTACCATGACTACACATACATGTTTTGTCCAGATGTGTACAGTAATGGACACAGTGGCGTGTAAACAACTCTGAGGTATACACACATTTTGCCGTAACATTAACACGCGGGCATTTGGATTTACGTACCTGTGATGGGATGTTTACAATCGTGGGATACATATTTGCAATCTGGACACTGCCTAGGACGATACTTCCTACCACATATGGGGAATACTCGCTATGTGCAGGTGTACGGATGCGCAAGGCTGGTAGCTGGATTTGGTGGACATTCGGACATGGGTGCGGGTTATGTGCTATACTGGGGTTGTTGCATATTGCATTTGCATGCATGGGTTCTACTTTTGGATATCCCGGTTCCGCATATAGCATCCTATGTGTATGTGACGATTCCGTTCCTGTTCATGTGTATAGCACATTTTAATACACATATGTTTGTGTGTGTTTGGTATACAATTTGGACTGTCAGGTTTCTTTACAGTTGTTATATAGCCACAACTGCCCTGCTGTGTACTATCACTACCACTGTGGGACTGCTGGTCACCATACCCATGGGGCTAGATGTGTGTATTGTTGGCGCGCTGACAAGATGCGCTTCACTTCCACTGGGTATAACTTCTGACAGTGCAGTACATTATGGACACACGATTTTAAATATCATTTGTTCCATGGACGGAAACTTATATTATGTTGCGTGCATTTCTGTTTGGTTCTCCATTTTGTGTGGCCGGGAACTGTCTTGCATGCTTTGCATACGTTTCATTATCCACGGACACTGATAGGTGCGATTACTATTGCAGGCAGGCTATAATATTCAGCAGTTTAGGTTGCTCATCACCAGCCAACATTGACACGCCTCCGGGCGCAGCTTAGTAATGCCCCATGAACTCGCTCACGTGTCCTATGCACGTGGATGTGGTAGCGGCGCACTTTCATTAATTTGCACATGGCGCTACTACACCATTTATATGCCACACGGCCAGCACAGGCCTTACACCGGCCTTGCGCCGAGCTTCATGAATCCGGGGGATTGTCTTTGCCATTGTGGCCATTGTGGCTCAAGTTGATGCTGAAAAGCTCTGGTTCAGTTCTGTTACCCAGTAAAGAAAGCAAAAATAAAATAAATATGTTAATTCTTGCATCTCTTCTACTCTTATGGCCAAAGGAAGCATAATATATTTAAAATTCCTAACAAAACTTATGTAACACAAACCAAGCAGATACATTATTAAACTATAAATCCAGATCATTGTTCAGATTGTTATTGCTGAATTCTAACCATAATTGCTTTGTTATGCAATTACTATATTAAGGCATTTTTCATAGTCTAGTGATACATACATTTAAAATAATATATTTTGATATGGAGACCATTTTATTGACTGTCTATCCTTCAAAATGTATAAAATTGTTTTAAGAATATAGTCATGCACTTGTTTGGAATGCTGCTAAATATATTTATATAGACAAAGGCAAACATGGAAGTAACAACATATGGAAGATGCTGGTCTCTTGCATTATATCTACACATATCTTGTCTGTATTTGAGCAGTTTAATCTCAGGCATTCCATTCAGCTCATACTAATCCCTTGATATTTCATCCTGTATATAAATAATTTGCTGAAATGTACTATACAACAGTCATAGATTAACTGTACCTTTGGCCCAGGTCAGTTTTCACAGCACTGGTATCCTTCAGTCCACTAGGGTCCTTCTCAGCTGCCATTTTATTTATGACAATTCATAAATGTGCATGTTTTTTAGAATTCACCTCCTTGATTATTTTAGTTATTATTTAATAAAACAAGAATTTGTGTGTGCTTTATATTTTAAGTCTTCAACATTTTTCTAGCAAGAAATGAAACAAAATTAACCAATTTAGGACAATTGTACCATGAAAAAACATATAATCCACCATTATCTGTACAAATTAATTACAGCCACTTTACTGACTATATATATCTATATATACCTTGTATATCTGGTTTAATAAAAATGATCAAAGTATTCCAACTTGCTTTATATAAATGCTCATGATTTATAGTCACAATTTAACTTGACAATGACAGC